>NC_061807.1:13233940-13306440 GCF_021462225.1 Girardinichthys multiradiatus | reverse complement strand
CTAGCATACATCTTTAGAACCTGTTTCAGAACCAGAAACAATGATGCAAACTGGTTTTATAGCAGTTATTGAGACAATCTGCTGAAGAACATGACAAAACATTCTTAGAGAGGGATTCTTCTCCTGGAGTGAGAATAATAGCCTGGTGGAAAAACACGGGAATGTAGATTAACTTGGTTAAAATATTGATCAAAACATGCGTAATATATATATATATATATATATATATATATATATATATATATATATATATATATATATATATATATGTACAGGGGTTGGACAATGAAACTGAAACACCTGTCATTTTAGTGTGGGAGGTTTCATGGCTAAATTGGACCAGCCTGGTAGCCAGTGCACACAACATTATGGGTGACATACCAGAGTTCAAAAAATGACAAATTGTTGGTGCACGTCTTGCTGGCGCATCTGTGACCAAGACAGCAAGTCTTTGTGATGTATCAAGAGCCACGGTATCCAGGGTAATGTCAGCATACCACCAAGAAGGAGGAACCACATCCAACAGAATTAAATGTGCACCTCAACTCTCCTGTTTCCACCAAAACTGTCCGTCGGGAGCTCCACAGGGTCAATATACACGGCCGGGCTGCTATAGCCAAACCTTTGGTCACTCATGCCAATGCCAAACGTCGGTTTCAATGGTGCAAGGAGCGCAAATCTTGGGCTGTAGACAATGTGAAACATGTATTGTTCTCTGATGAGTCCACCTTTACTGTTTTCCCCACATCCGGGAGAGTTACGGTGTGGAGAAGCCCCAAAGAAGCGTACCACCCAGACTGTTGCATGCCCAGAGTGAAGCATGGGGGTGGATCAGTGATGGTTTGGGCTGCCATATCATGGCATTCCCTTGGCCCAATACTTGTGCTAGATGGACGCGTCACTGCCAAGGACTACTGAACCATTCTTGAGGACCATGTGCATCCAATGGTTCAAACATTGTATCCTGAAGGCGGTGCCGTGTATCAGGATGACAATGCACCAATACACACAGCAAGACTGGTGAAAGATTGGTTTGATGAACATGAAAGTGAAGTTGAACATCTCCCATGGCCTGCACAGTCACCAGATCTAAATATTATTGAGCCACTTTGGGGTGTTTTGGAGGAGCGAGTCAGGAAACATTTTCCTCCACCAGTATCACGTAGTGACCTGGCCACTATCCTGCAAGAAGAATGGCTTAAAATCCCTCTGACCACTGTGCAGGACTTGTATATGTCATTCCCAAGATGAATTGACATTGTATTGGCCGCAAAAGGAGGCCCTACACCATACTAATAAATTGTTGTGGTCTAAAACCAGGTGTTTCAGTTTCATTGTCCAACCCCTGTAGGTCTGTCATTTATGAAGTCATCTCGATCAAACGAAGGTTTCTTAAGTAAAGGTTTAATTACAGCTATCTTAAAAGCCTGTGGTACGTATCCATTTACTAAAGATAGGTTAATCATACCTAAAATGGGGCTGGTAATCAGAGGGAACACTTCCTTAAATAATTTGGTTGGGATTGGGTCTAACATACAAGTTGAAGGTTTAGATGAAGCTAATATTTCTGATAACGCAGGAAGCTTCACAGGATCAAAACTGTCCAAACACAAATCATGTTCTATATTTATTTCCAATGTTGTCTCACTTGCTGAGGATGAAGTAATCATCTTCGGGAGTAAGTCAAAGATTTTATTTTTAATAGAATCAATTTTATTTAAGAAGAATGGCTGCTAAGAGCTAAGGGAATGGATGACTCAACAGAGCTATGCCTCTGTGTAAGTTTAGCAACTGTACTAAAGAGAAATCTAGGATTATTCTTGTTGTCTTCTATTAATGATGAGAAATAAGCTGTTCTAGCTTGGCGAAGTGTCTTTTTATACAACAGTAGGCTATTTTTCCAGATTAAGTAGGAATCCTCTAGGTGTGTAGAGCGCCATTTTCTCTCCAATTTTCTAACATTGTGCTTTAATGTACGCAGCTCTGAATTAAACCAAGGAGCTAGTCTCCTATTAATGATTACCTTCTTTTTCAAGGGGGCTGCATTGTCTAATGCATCACACAATGATGAAGTAACACTATGAACAAGAGAATCAATTTGTGAAGGGGAAGAAACAAAATCATTGCCCTCCACTGTGTTTTTCTGTGATAATGAGGAAATTAAAAGTAGAACAGATTCTTTTAAGGTTGTTACAGCATTGTCTGATAATGATCTACTATAATGAAATTTTCTTTCATGTGTGGAGTACTCAGTTAAATTAAACTCAAAGGTTATGAAGAAATGGTCAGACAGGACAGGGTTATGAGAGAATATTGTTATGTCTTTACACTCAATGCCATATGTCAGCACAAGGTCCAGAGAATGAAGACAAAGGTGGGTAGGTTTGTTAATGTTTTGAGCAAAGCCAATTGAGTCTAAGATAGCATTAAACGCTATATTTAGGCTATCACTTTCAGCGTCAACATGAATGTTAAAATCCCCCACTATAATAACTTTATCTGTATTTAACACTAAATCAGATAAAAGGTCTGAGAACTGATCTAAAAATTGAGAGTAAGGGCCTGGTGGACAGTACAAAACAACATACAGAAGAGGTTTAGATGAAGAAAACTAAGGATTAAATATTCAAAAGAGTTGTAGCTATTGATTGGTCTGGGACTAATCAATAAATCGGACTGAAAGATGGTTGCTACTCTTCCTCCGCACCCAGTATTTTGAGGAATGTGAATATTTAAATAATTAGTAGGAGTTGACTGTAACATAATCCTCTTGCTGCAGCCAGGTTTCTGTGAGGCAAAATAAATCAATCTGATTGTCAGAAATCAGGTCACTAACTAGCAATGTCTTTGAAGAGATGTTCAGTAGGCCACATTTAATTGTTTTATTTTTCTTTTCAGTCTGAGTTGTGTTTATTTTTATGAGATTTTCATGATTTCCTCCTTTTAGATTATTTTTTAATCTATTCAATTTCGGCCGTGGGCGAGACACTGTCTTAATAGGGTAATGGCTGGGTAGCAGTACAAAAGCTACAGAGAGGAGTATTAAACTACGACCCTGCTTCCTGGTCTGAACCCTGGGTTGTCAGAGTTTTGGAGAAATAATAAATTCGGCCAGATTCCTAGAAAGAAGAGCAGCTCCATCCAAAGTGGGATGGATGCCGTCTCTCCTGATCAGATCAGGTTTTCCCCAAAATGTTTGCCAGTTATCAATATATATAGTGAATATGGTCACCAAACATCGCTGATAGAAACACTTTCAGCTTCAACATCATGAAATAAAGTTACTACTATAAGAACAGAAACTAAACCTGCAGCTTGATTTTCTCTGCAGGAACTCTGCGGCGGCTGTAATTCTGGTTTACTCATCTAACTATGAACACACTCCTAAACATTGTGGAAGATGTTCACTGAATAGTTACAGTTGTTTTTTTCAACAAATTGGACCTTACAGATTAAGAATATGATTTCATCAAAATTCTATGTACATGTAAAAGGAGACAAATACTGTTGACAATATAGTGTATCTCAAGGCTCTTGTGCATAATGTTGCCATACCTTTTCCTTCCACTCAACTTTCCATTCAAGTGCTTGGATGCAGCACCCTGTGAACTTTCCCTTATAGCTGATCTTTCATGTGGAGGGTCACAGTGACTGTAAGCTGGACAGCTGTCAAGCAAGCCGTTTTCTTCCATGATTGTATAGGATATAACATAACAATTTTGTCTCGCTAAGCCATTTCATGTTAGTCTTATGTGATGTTGTAATTTTCTGAGAAACTGAACTTCAGTTTTCATTAGCTGAAAGCAATAATATAAAAGAAAACAGAAATATATCACTCCACGTGTTAATCCCTAAATTATTCATAGCCCTTGTAGATGGAGAGGTAAAAGAATATTTTACTTTAGCCAACATGTTGCAGCTGACTGGAAATAATATTAATGTTTTGGCAACTCACCCCGCCTCCCGCCCATAGACTGCTGGAGACAGCCACCAGCTCCCCCGCGACCCACTATGGAATAAGCGGTAGAAAATGACTGACTGACTGACTGTTTTGGCAACTCAGGAAATAAAGTGATTAGTTTATTATATAAATGACCAACTGATCCCCTCAGGTAATTAATTTATTTGATTCTGTGTAGATATTTCTTTTTTTCTCTAATTTGGAGCCCTTAATCAGATGGAAGTGAAAGAAATTTCAAAATCTTTCTTATGATTATAAATATCTGTTCAGGAGAAAACGTAACTTTTACGATCTCGCCCAAACATAAGGGGCAAAACTCCAGAAATCTAAGATAAAATCTGGAGATTAGCTGCAGAGGAAAACATTTACTGTCTGATAAGACACAATAAGATCTGAAAAAGAGGGAAACTGGATTACAGAAACATCTTGATGCAGTTTAAGGAAAGAACAGAAATAGTTAACTGCTTAAAAAACTAGCTTATTTAAATGTTTTCCTGGAACAACTGACCAAAACTGACCTGTAGTGTAACTACAGGTCAGTTTTGGTCCCTCTTGATTGATGGTGCCCTTTTGAGGACAAAAAGTGTTTTACTACTTTGAGGTCTACAACTGAGACATTGGTGATATTTCACATCTTAAGCTCAGGTAATAATCCTTATTAATCAAAGCCATATTTATCGAGTTAAAATATTCATAATTAACTGGATTGCTGTGTTTTTATGACACCTACTCTATGCTACAGTTTAAAATGTGACTGACCAGCTAAATGAAGAACAAGGCTTTTTAGTTGATTGAGTTCCTAATTATTCTTTAGGTATTTATAAAAATCCTTATTTTTGTACTATTCTATAAATATTTATAATAATCCTTAAATACACAGAAAAATGACAGAATGTAAACAATGAGGATGATTAAAAACATTAACTAAATTTTGCGTTAAAATGACTACTTTTACAGTACATAAAGCACCAAAGTCCAGGTTGGCAGCGCAACTTAAGGAGAGCAATTTATAAATTGTTAAATGCCAGAAGTGAAAGTAGTTTCTAAGTGTTTTAGTGACTTGCTGACAGGCCAAACATTAATATTAGCTTTAATTGCAAACATAAATATAATTCACATTTGTTAAACTCTGTTTTTTTAATGAAGATAAATCCATACATCATGAACCACCAACTCCTGAATCTCGACGTATTTGACTTTAACATTTATGTTTCTGACTTAAAAAGCCAAGTTATACATTTAAGACGGTCCTAAAGTCCAACAAATTCTGAGCAAACATTTACAACAGACGTGTTTCTGACTGTCTGTAATTTAAGCAACAAACAGTCCTTGAAGAATTGAAGAATGCATTTACTTAGAGAACAGGTCAAGTTTTTAAGAATTAATTAATCATTCAAAATTAAAATAGTTCAGCCCAGCAACAAAAGAAGAAGCGATTTAATTAAAAAAATTCAGACTTTCAATATTAAAAATGTTTTGTTTTTCTTATCCCACCAAAACAACGTTTAATCTGTCTCCTTTATTTGGAGACAGTTTCTGATGTTGTTGTTCTGGTGACTTTTCACCACTAGAGGGCGCAGCAGCGCTACTCGCTACTGTCTCCATTTAATGAAGGTGAGATGGAGCTCAGGTGAGATGAGAAGGTAACCAGTTTGAGACCGTGGATCAACGAATACTGTGCAAATGTTTTAGGCGTGAAAAAATGCTGTAAATAAAGAATGCTTTCAAAACTGGAAGTTTTAATAATTTATTTTCATCAATCAACAAAATGCAGTGAATGAACAAAAGAGAAATCTAAATCAAATCAATATTGATCATGATGATGAGGAGTCTACTTCATATTTCACATCATTTTAGGAAACATTTGAACACTTTTTGTTCAAATCTCCCTGATGTCTGGTGTGTTTTAGTAGATTTGACTGAATAAATCATTAGTTTAGTAAAATGCTCGTATTATCAGAGTTTTGTTGTAGAAAAATTAGTTTTTACCAAGACAGAGACCGATGATTGTCACTCAGAATCAGCTTTATTTTAATCTTGCAAGAGAGAAGGATTTTTACAGCATTGGAGATGCGCTTAGTAGTGCTGCCAAATCGTTCTCGCTAGAGAAAGGAAAGGTTCTCCTATAAGCTACAACAGTTTTCAAGGTAACTCTCATGAGACCCAGAGAGACGAGGTCCCAGAAATAATCTTAACAGTGTGGCATACATATTATCTCACACAGGTGTAAGAAGGCTGAGAAACCATAACTCTAAGACTATATAAGAGAAGAATGGAACAACACTGAGGGGTTCTAATACTTTTGTCAGTTCCTGTAGAGTATCAAGGAGCAAATCAAGCAAGGCACTAAAAATTTCCATAACAATCCACCCTCTTCAATTATAATGAAACTAGTTTTATATGTTATCGAACACTTTAGAAAACAATAAAAGAAATGTTACTGAATGACAATGAAGGAAAGTAGAAGAAAATGTAATTATAAAAGTGAATTGATTAATAATAAAAATCAACAATAAAATTTGTAATAAAAAATGAATAAAAAGATGTTTAATAATAATAAAAACAAATAAAAATGTATGAATTGGTAGGAAGAAATTATTAATAAAACTGATTACTAAAAATCACAAATTAAAACTTCCAAAACTACCATAACTGTCAACCTCTGTGTGGGCAGAAATGTTCTGTTAGATGGAAAATGTTGTGTATAAAACACCTATCAACTAACTTTGTAGGGGGAAATTAATATAATCAACAACATTTTAAGGAACGAATAAGAACACTCAAAAATCAATTAAAATAAAATAAAAAGATAATAATAATAAAATGAAATAATGATTCACCAATCATCAACCGTGTGTGTTCGACACACATCTACATCATTACAATCAAGAAGATTATGTGAACAGATGGAAATTGAACATTGATAAAACATATAAAAAAAACATCATGAGAGTCACTTTCAGACTCATCAGAGCAATCCAAGAGTTCCCCTTCACCTGTGAGGAGGGGAATCTGATATGACCTGCAATAATAAAACCCTTCCCTTTACCAAAGGTAGCAGTAAACCAATCAGACAAAGAATCAGCACCAGAGTCAGGGTACCAGGGAGCCAGGGTGCAGAATCCATCCAGAGCTCTGGTTACTGAACCATCAGGACCTGTTATTTGGAATAAACGTACAACATAAAGGACCAAACATGGCACAAACACCTCCCTTTTCAGCCAACGACATGTCTAAAGCCATTCTGGTTTGCCAAGACATAATAGAACTGGAGGATAATTGGTCCGTTACGCCGACCATTACATCTCTTGTGATGTTTGCTAAGCGCTGCATATTGTAATGGACATAATTAATGCGATCAACGTTTTTGTTTGGAGTAATCCAAAGAAATATTGATTCCAACCCATTGACTACAGGATTGGGTAACTTATACTCATCTGGAACACCACGTGGGAGAGCAGGAGTAGTGAAAAGTTGTGGTCTGGCTGATGAACAGGCAATACACTCTGTCATGTTAGTGCTTTTAGCAGTAAATGTTATCCATTCTAACCAGGTGTTTTTGTCAGAAATTCAGGTTTCAACCTGCAATACTACTTCAGGTGATGAGACATTTAAGTAAGTGACCAATGCTTGAGGAGGTGTAGTTGGGCTAGGAGAAGTGCTAACACCAGTACTATCTAGAACTTCATCAGGAGGTTTAGGTTGATCCACAAACTGAATTCGAAACACTCCCAGTGGGTCTCTTCCAGATATATTAGCTGCAGGTTATTATATCTAGTGGTGTCAGCTCGTTGGGTGGACTTGTCTCTAATCAAACTGATGTGTTGCCGCAGGCCCTGTGGAATATAGTTAGAGTTCGGGTTGACAGAACCTTTTGGATTTGAATTCCAGTACACATAAGTCCAGTCCGGACACCATTTTCCAATTGCTAGCCTCCCAGGTGTGCGGACATAAATGTACACATCTGCATTCTGTACCAAGTGTCATGACCTCTGCGGGGTACCACATCACAGAGGTCAATCCTTGCTGCCACTGTGGTATTCTTAGGGTTACCTTTACGGTTACCTGTCTCAGTTGTTCTGATGTGGAGACAGCTCTGTCAGACCTGATAAGCTTTGATAAAAAAAACCTCTTACTGCAGAGGGTCTCCGTACAGTCTTACACAGTACTTCCTGTGGGGTACAGCTTTGGCCACAAGCGTTAACTGAAGCTTGAATGAAAGGTGCAAATTCATTGTGTTAGGTATTAATTAGTCAACTCAGAGGAAAGAAGTATGACAAAGGGTCTCTGTTCTTCTTGCGCAAGAGGTAGCTAACACTCTGCAGTGCAAATCTACAAAGTGTTGGCACCCCTTTCTCTTTATTTATACATGCTGGTTCACACACAGTTCAACAAACATTCAGGGTGTGTGTGTGTGTGTGTGTGTGTGTGTGAGTGTGTGTGTATGTGTGTGTGTGTGTGTGGGGTGAGAAGAGTTAGGGTGCATGTGCAGAGAGGGAGTGGAGACTGGTACAGGTAGTCACCAGATGTTGCTGATCAGAATCAGAATCAGAATCAGAAAAGCTTTATTGCCAAGTACGTTTTTGGACATACAAGGAATTTGTTTTGGCGTAGTCGGTGCAATACAATACAAATTAAACAGTACAAACATATCTACAATATAATATAAATATAAGTGCACAGTTTTAAGTGAGTGAGAGTAAATAGAATCATAACTCACTTCTACCCCGTCCCCCATTCTAAGGCATGAAAGAAGAAAGAGCACTTTGTACAGACATATGAGAGATAAACAATACAAAAGTTTTCAAACCCTAACAGTCTCAGACTCCTGAAGGATTAAAGATTCATAGTTTTGTGTCTCTATCAGCCTCTTTCGTCTCCTCTTTCTGACCACATGAACAAGAACACAGATAACAACTAAAACCACAGCTACTATCACTGCAGGGTAGAAGGTGCTAACTCCACCCTCTGGTTCAGGTCTCACAGTCGGTCTCTCAGTTTGGAGCTCAGCAGGAGCTTCTGAAAGAAGTTAAGAAAAAGGTTTTAATGAATCTCATCCACAAATAACTCATTTTCTGGTTTGTTCAGCATATTAAAACATACAATAATATATGTGGAAACATAACTTTTTATAAAGTCAGATTAATTGACTTCATAAAATAGTTTAACAGAATGTTTCAGTTTGATTTTGTTAAATTATTGATGCTTTTTATTGATGCAGTTTTATCGTAATGACGTCTGTGTTTCTTAAACCCTAAATTATCTTGCAAGAAGGTAAAAGTACCTTTTGGAAAGTTACCCAATACTTTAATAAATGCTGGTGACATAACAATAAAAAATAAACTGTAGACCAACAAGATGTTTCTCCAGACCATGACTGTCCTGCCTCCACGTTTCAGATGAACTGAAATTACTATTTTTTTGTGTTTCTGCCAAAACTTCTTCAAGAATAAATCAGAACAGTTCACTGGAGTAGAAGACAGTCAGGAGTGACTTTGCTATGATGTAAAACATTTTGAGGATTTTCTCCACAAAGTTTTGGTAGTGGAAGCTTTTCTGTGGTGTCCATCTGCATTAATGTATCTAAATGTTGTTCAAACTGTGTTGGAACAATGTTGGTCCTAAGATCAGTTTCTTCTTGTTCTTGATATTTGAATAAACAGAAGTTCTTCTCAGAATGTCAATATTTCTGTAGTTTTAGTGTCTAACTTCACAGTGTTTTGTGCTCCTGTTGGTAAATCAGAAAGATAAATAATATTTATACTCTCTTCACTGTGCAGGTAAACTATGTAGTTATTTCTCCAAGAACAGGATGTCTACAGCCCGTTCATTGTAAAAGGGATAAACCTTTTTAAAAAACGAATTATTGTAACTTTAGTTAAACTTACCAGTGACGTTCAGTTGAAGGCTGGCAGAACCCCGTCCATATTCTGTGTTCACTTGACATTTGTACAAACCAGAGTCTTCAGTCCTCAGTCTGGACACATGGAGTCTGATTCGTCCTTCTCTGAGAGCATCTTTGTCACTCTGGACTCATCCTGAAAACTTTTTATCCACGTACAAAGAAGCTTTAACACCCATGAATAATTTAAAGGAGACTGATTGCCTCCGATCTTTACTTTCCCAGAAGATGTAGACAGAGGAAGGAGAGGAGTTAGATTTGGTGGTGAAGGTCCACTCCAGTGTGATGTTGTGGTTCTCCTTTGCCTGAAAGCAGCTCTGTGTCGCGTTCACTTGTACTGGCTCTAACCATGGAGGTAAAAGTTGCAGACAATCAGAAACACTGAACAAGAAGTAATAATAACAAAGTAATACAGAGAATGTGTCTCTATTTATCTGCTACACCCTGCCTTCAGGAAACCTCAATATTCATTTTCCAAAGGTCTACATTCAAAGAGCTCTTTCTCAGAGCTTAGGTGAGATAACATTAGGCAGATAACACTGTGCAGAGTCAGCTCCTTTGAAAACGGTCTTTTGAAGGTCACACCGTAATCTACATATAAGGACATACTAAGTTCAGCTAGTAAACAAAGTAATGGAACTTTAATGCTATATAATCCGAAAGTTTAAATGAATAAAAGATCTTAACATCATAACAATCACATTTTTCCAACAAAAATAAGGTATTCTAAGGTAAAAATCAGCCAATTTCACAAAACATTTCTTTTTAAATATTTTGTACTGTGCACAGGGCTAGAGGGAACAAATACCAACAAGCATCAATATGTTTCAGGTGCAGATGGTGCATGTCTGATTCCATATGTTAATGTGTTTAATTCTATTTAAAAGTAAATAATAAATGACTTATTGTGGGAACAAATCTACGTGTTTCAAAGATTGGAAGGGGATTCTGACCCTCCCACCCCATACCCCTGGGTTTTGCAGCACAAACTCACCAATAACGGTGAGTTCACATATTCTAAAGTTGTAGCCACCATCAGTCTTCACATCACACCAATACAGACCAGAGTATTCAGTCCTCAGTCTGGAAACATGGAGTCTGATTTGTCCTTCGTTCGTCTTTGTCACTCTGGACTCGTCCTGAAAACTGTTGATCCTGAGACTCTGACACCTCAACACCATCATGGACCTGATACAAAAGTGCTGAGGTCTTCTTGCTGGCAAGCAGACAAAACTCTTCAAAGTGGATCCAACAGTGTCATACAATCCCGTGATCATGTGCACAAAGTTAAGTAACAATGAATTGCCTTTGTGTATCCAACATTCATTCACACAAGGACATAATTAAGGTACAAGCGTGGCTTGACTTTCTTTCTGAGGTGAACAGAAGCAAACTGTGTCCAGAGAGTTCCCAGCAGAGTCTCTACAACGCTGAGTGGAGCAGTTTTCCTGGTCTGAAGGAAGGACAACAGGACTGCAACTCAGCACGCCGCTCTGCGTGCAGTTCGGCCCGGCCGTCTAAGAGCCACCCTTCCCCACTGCTACGGAGGTTAGCTGCAAGTTAACCCTTTGTTCTCTCACACATGGATGTTATCCTCAACGCCCACCAAAACCTCTCCTCAGCACGGTTCACGTTAGAGATGGTGTTAGTGCAGAGAAGTTTAGTTTAGAATGAAATAATCAAAACAATATTTGTTTCTGATCGATCAACATTTCACATTAAGCCTCCTTGATATTTAATTGTATTGAAATGATCCAAATATTAATTTCATATGTTCAAAACAAATAACATGTAGATTTGAAAAAAAGGATTTAAAAGTATTTAGTTAAAATGTTTAGTGTTTGTTTGACTCAGGACCTACAAAACTGATAAAAGTGAAGAAATGACTTTAAACATATGAGTTAGTAACATGAGGGTTATGGCCCTGATGGTGTTAAAGTAAACACGACTGTTTCCTTGTTCTTGGTCTCAGTCACGTGTGACTCTGATGCAACAGCTGAAAAAAATCCTCTGATCTACAGGAACCTCCTGATTCAGAAAGAGATGAAGCCGCGGTCAGTTTGTGTTCATCTCTACAATAACAAATATTACTTCTAATCACTGTGAAGAGGAACAACTTGCTGCTCGCCCACAAACTATTGAGTATCTGAAACTAATGTGTCACTTTTATAGTCTGGGTCATTATTGTTCAGTTTATTAATTACCATTTGCTCTTATTGTTTACAAACAATCACTGATGCAACAGCTGAACAACCTCTAGTGTAAAGAGCTTTGAGTGGCTAGTATGACTGGAAAAGAGCTACATAAATGTACTTTTTACCACATCCTCATAAATCAAATAGTCTATGCTTTGTTCATTATTTTCATTTTCAAATAGATTTAAAAATAATAAATTGGATTTGCTTTCATTTTACTGGAAAATCCCCACCTGGTTGTTTTCAGAAGTTTTTTTTTTTTACTTTTTCTGAAGTGAATTTCTAACAGACAGGATCATTTGACACAAACTAAAAACAGTTTCTAACATCTTAATAAAAATGACTTCTATATGTTCTGAAAATAAAATTATAAACAATCAATGAATAAGAGCTGAGCTTACAAAGAAAATCAGCTTTTAGTTTTCTTTAAACTCTCAGTAAGAATCTGTCACTTGTTTTTATTGACACACAAATGTAAAATCTAATGTCTCTCTAATTTATCTAAGAACTGCAGTCTCACCTGTTTGTCCACTTTGATGCACGTGAAGACGAGCTCTTGGGTCCTGGATGAAGCTGACTGAGAAATAGAAACAAACCAACAGGTCTGACGGTTGCTGGAAACACTGCAGGTGGAGTATTCAAAACATCCGACCACAACAGTTCACTGATTCTCTTCCAACTGAGAGGAGAAAGTAGTTCATTCCTGTAAATATGACTCGTTCTGGGTTTGTTGCTACTTTACGGAGCTGCAGTGTTGAAGATGCTGCTGCCTCCATCTGACGTCACTTCTCTGGTTTTAACACAGATCCTTTATTTGTTGCTGCATTTTCTGTGAGGCAGTTTTCATGATATTCCACCAAAACCTTCCTAGTCTGAGATGCAGCTCCTCTGTTGGCGTGGAAACAAAGATTCACATCTTCACAGCTTCAGTAATATTGGACCCAACAGAACCAATGATGACAGCATCTCCTGTTTTCTTCAGTCTGTTGGAAATAAACCAAATCTTAAACTAAAGACTTTTAGAAAAGGTTTAGATATGGGAACTAATGATACTGTACCGGCCTCACTAATCAGAACATCCAGAAACTGTGACCCAGTTCTACTGGACTTTCTACTAATGATGGTGGATAGACCTCAGAACTTATCTTAACTTAACCTTTTTTAATAATAAATAATTTTATTCTCTTTAAAATTTCTCCTAAAATACTGAAATGTTCCTGTTTGTCCTGCAGAAACAACGTTTGAGTTCTGGATCCTCTGACATAAATAAAATGAAC
Source organism: Girardinichthys multiradiatus (assembly GCF_021462225.1). Taxonomy (NCBI): domain Eukaryota; kingdom Metazoa; phylum Chordata; class Actinopteri; order Cyprinodontiformes; family Goodeidae; genus Girardinichthys; species Girardinichthys multiradiatus. The sequence goes on along the minus strand of NC_061807.1, from coordinate 13,293,105 downwards.
TTATTCCTCCTCCTTCTTCACCTGACCTCCACTTTTAAGGGTGAGTTTCTATATTTTAGACCAAGTCAGGATTTGCTGCAGTGAAGAAGGAGTTTTTGTTGGTCACTCATTTAGTGACCAGAACACTGTGAAAGATATATTTCAGCTCATGAACTCTGTTCATAGTTAGGTCTAATTTAAAATAATCTTCTAAGGATTAGCTGTCGACTGAAATCAGCCTCATTAATCTCAACTAGATTAAAAACAGAGTCAGAGTTCATCTTTACAGCTTTGAAACAGAACATCACATCTTCTTGTAGTAATAAAGTTAAAATGATTGATGTCTCTCTGTTCTCTGCAGGAACATTAACTGATGAAACACCTCCACCTGTTCATGAAATGGAAGAAGAAGACAACTTCACCCTCAGATGGGACAGCCTGACCCAAACCAACATGTCTGTCACCAACATGATCGGTTTTCTCCTCCTGAGTCCTCCTAAAGTTCTGTATGAAATGCTAAATGGAGCTGAGGTCCCAGAGTCTCAGGACGGGCGGTTTTCAGGACGAGTTCATTGTGACAGGGACGCTCTGAGAGAAGGACGACTGAGACTCCATCTGTCCAGACTCAGGACTGAAGACTCTGGAAGTTACCGCTGTGATCTGGTTGCTGGGTATAACCAGATGTTGAGGAGATGGGAGCTGAAGGCTTCAGGTAATCCTGCAGATTTCTCTCTTTGTATCCAGATCATTAAATCTGATATCTGTTGTTTATCATAAAACTGATTTCTTCTACAGTAAACTTTGTCCTCAACGTGACCAAAACGTCTCATGGAGACAGTTCTGTGTCTCTGACCACACCAAAGCCGGAACACATACAGACTTTAGGTGGCCCAGCTGTTACCATGTCAACAACGGACGCCATACTGGTTACAACACTTCTCTTGGTAGTTTGTGCAGTCCTGGTTTTCCTTGGATCACTTGGAGGAAAATGCAAAGGTTTGTGTCATTTATTGTGTGTAATGGATCTATTTTGTGTGTCGTGGTTCAGTCCGTGTTCACTTCAGTGTCTTGTGAATCCTACAGATCTGACCAAGGATTCAGATGAATTAGTGGACATACGTATAAACAAGAATGAGGAGATGTGTATTTAGTGGATCTTAAACAACTCTAAGGTTTTGCTGTATTTACCACTTGTAGTAAAGTAACTGTTGATGTTGCTGCACATATTTGTTTTGTTTTATTCTGTTCTTTCCACATTCAGCATTTTAATCCATCTGTCTCTGAAATCTGAGTCCATTCCAGCAAACATCAGGTATCTTCATGTGTTGCAACTGTGTGATCATGAAGTTTAAAGATCTGCAGCTTCATCTCTAATCCAAGAAGAACATCAGGAACAGAAAGAAGAGTCCAGCTCAGCTGACATACTTTATGATTCTTTTGTATTTCTTAACTCCAAAAGTAATTAAATGTTTATTACATTAACTCTGACTTCATCAGCATTAAAACATTGTTTTTACAGACGTGTGACACATTTTTATTTGGTAAATTGTTGCAATAATTTTGCTTTAAGACATCATGAAGATTTTAAAGAAACCAACTTTATTTCCATAAGCCCCATTTATTTTATTTGTAATAATTTTAGAAATTAAAATTCAGAAACATTTTGAGCATCTCTGGTGTTGAACATCCTATAATATTTCTGCTGAGCTATAGTCCAGTCAGTACATTTATTCAAACAGAAGCACATCTTGGTTTTGCCGTTTGTTGATATTTACTGATCTGTTATGTGTTAGCCCCCCTTTTCCTCTTTGTGACACTGAAACCTCTCATACAATATAAGTGGAAAACCTAATACTCTAAACCTGTATTGATGACCACATTCCTTCAGTGATTAAACACATTAAATGTAGAGAGGTGCTTTATCTGCTTGTGTTGCTAACGGCGGTTAGCATCACAGCTGTTAGGAATTACAATGTTTTCCAACTTGTAACCAGAAAGCCCTGAACTAGGTTCCCACTAGGTCCCACTCCAATTACTGAAACAAACTGAATGGATCAAAGGTTCTGTAGAGATGGTTGGTGGAATGGGACCAGATAAATGGTACCACATGGCTTAGCGGTAGAGAAGGTGCCCCATAAACTTAGGCTATTAATCATCAATGCATCCATCTTTGATTTCATTCCCAACCTTTGACCTTTGCTGCAGGTCATTTCCTCTTCTCTCTAGCCGACTTGGCCTCTAAACTCTGTGAATAAAGTCCACTTGTGCCATAAAATAAGTAAAAAACAGGCAGAAACAAAACACAAGAAAACAGTAAAAACTGATGGTCTGAACAGACAAATAACTTGAAGAACCAAACAATAATCAATAAATATGATGAACTCAAAACCAGAGACCATATAGTTATAACATCAGGAAACCTTCGACATTTCAATCTCTATTTAACCTCATTGTTCATCAACCTGTGCAACACTTTAATCTATAAAACAGATTCAAGGAAGAAAGGAGTGTTTAGATGGAAATAAATATTTCCCTTTCTGAAACGTAAATCCAATTTAATGATCATAGCAGAACCGACATTAACTGTGTTAGTGATGCCAATGCTGAAGCCATAAAACTACTGCCTGGTGCTTGTTCACAGAACATGTTTAAAAGTCTTTTCAACAATAACAAGAGATTCTAATTCACCCAGTTTAGAGATTAAAACAGCAAACTCAGGGTAAAGATGCATGATGTTGAAGCCGTCTCTGCTTCCCCGGGTCCGTTGATTTGGTTACAGGTTTCAAAGTGTCAAATAAACACAAGTACAATCTACTTATGTTCACCTCTGCAGAGTGAGAGATGGAGTGCCAAGCAGCTGCAAACCCAACTCTAATCAACTCTTGCTTTCAGCTCGTTTTATTCAGTCTCAAGGGTGTGTTCAACATATACATATATCATGTCACACATGTATAACATAACATAACAGTCCAAATAAGGAATACTTCTGATTGTAACATGCAACTCATCCTCCCCTGTCTCTGGCCTTCCCTGTCCTCTTCTAATTTATGACCTTGCACTCTCTATACTTCTCACTCCCTAGGCCCCTTCTATGCTTCACTCCTTAAGGTTGACCCCCCATTTCCACACATTCCAGTTACACACATAGATAGTTTATATTACACACATAGATAGTTTATATTCTACAATGATAATAAGAAACGATAATAATTATTTGATTTAGGGTTTGGAGCCTAAACTATTTTCTCCATAATTCCTCATCTTGATAAGTCAGAACAGCTTCTCTGTATTGTAGGATAAGGCAGGACTAGCAGCATCAACAGGTACATCCCCAAGTTGTCAAGTGTTTCAGGAAAGTACCTGAAGGGATTTATAAAGTCTAAACTGGGTTTTCTAGATGGGAATTTCTAACTGCTATCAGAGCAGTTAGAGCATTTTATACTATTATAAATTATAAATAAAATACATACTGTTTTAGCCCATTTCTAACGGAGAAACAAGGAATAAGGGGGGGTTAAAAGTTAAACACAGGTTGATGAGCTCACAGGTACATAATCCAAGTCCTGACATTACTTTTTGTTCATCAGCTTAAATTACTTGTTTTTATAGTCTGCAATGTTTCACTTTCTTTTCCGTCAGGTATAAATCTGGTTGACAAGAACTCAGAGTGACAAACGTCTGCTGGATTCGAAGTAACAGTACAGAAAAGTAAGTTTCTACTTCTTTTAAATTAATCCATCCATACATTTATCTAATAATGGTCAGTTTATTGGCTGTTCTGAACCTTGGTGTCTCTATTGTATTGTGGTGTACACATCTTAAATTGGTTTATTTTGTTCTGAGACTTTTATAAAAGGAGATAAATGTATGTTTGGATCACTGATTGCTCAGTTACCTCTAGTGCTGCCCACCAGTTACAGCTGGAGTCTTCAGGGTCTGGACTTTGTGTGAATTATCCTTTTTATAGACTGGTTGAAACTTATATGCATATTCATTTTATAGCACAAGATTATAGCATTTTCGACGTACTTGTACTCCTCGTCTTCCGCTTATTCAGGACCGAGTCGTGGGGGCAGCAGACTCAGCAGAGACACCCAGTCGTCCCTCTCCCCAGACACCTCCTCCAGCTCCTCCGGGGGGAGCCCAAGGCGTTCCCAGGCCAGCCGAGAGACATAGTCCCTCTAGCGTGTCCTAGGAAGGCATCCAGGAGGCATCCGATATAGATGCCCGAGCCACCGCAACTGGCTCCTCTCAATGTGGAGAAGCAGCAGCACAGATGTTCCTTGTTGCCTCCTAGAGATGTTGGAGCTGATGTGTTGCTGACTCTTCTCCTCTGTCTCCTCTCACAGGGAGAAGATGATCTGCAGGATCCTGCTGCTCATCATCCTCAACTCATGTCTCTGTGGTCAGTTTCCATCTTCTCTTTGTTCAGTCTAAATCCATCAATAATCAGTGAAAAGTCTGTCAGTGAAGGTAACACTTCAATCCTCCAGCTGCATTTGATCAAGCAGTTTTACTTGAAGAGAATCAAGCAGAGCTCTGACAGCACAGAGACCATCATGTGACAGAAACCTCTAGAGATGTAGTTTAAAGACTCCCATGTTCCAGTTCTCAGTGTGTCTGCTCCTCTCTTTCCCTCTCTGTCTCCTCAGCAGCAACATTTGTAGTGAATGTGACACAGAGCTGCTATCAGGCAGAGGAGAACCACAACATCACTCTGGAGTGGACCTTCACCACCAGACCTCATGGATCCTGGAGACAACTTTTTATCCTCTGTGAAGTTATAGCTCCTCCCAGAGGACTGGTTCTGTATCAGGTCCATGAAGGTGTTGAGGTGTCAGAGTCTCAGGATCAACAGTTTTCAGGACGAGTCCAGAGTGACAGGCAGCTCACCTGATAAGCCAATCCACTGAGAAACTACAGCTTCTGTCCCTCGATGCTCCTGTTTTTATTTTGGGTGATTTTAATCGATATAAACTGAGGTTTTCTCTGACTCATTTTTATCAGTATGTTAACTGCCCAACCTGTTTCAACAAAGCACTTCATTAAAGGTGCATACAGAGCATCTTTGCTGCCTCCCTTCGGATCACAACGTTGTTCATCTGAAACCAACCTACAGAACTGTTTTAAAAACAGAGACTATCCAAACAAGAACTGAAGCATTGGTCCAAGGATGACATCCAGCATCTGCAGTGCAGCTTGGAGTGCACTGACTGGTATGTGTTCAATCATCCAGAAGGACAGCAGGATTCTCTCACAGATGAAATGGACCTAAACGAATTGACGTGAACTGTATTCAGTTACATAAACTTTTTTGTAGAGTCATGTACTCCTGATTCTCAGGTGAAAGTTTAACCTTAGAGAGACGCAAATGACTGATGTTACCTCCATGAAGAAGCAGATTTAACCCATGAAAATAAGCAGCTCTAGAAAATGAATGGAGGCAGATTGGTGAGTTTGTTTTAAAACAGGTCATGCTGAGAGAAAAGAGAGACCAAAAAGTTAGAACAGAAATAAAAAAGGCAAACTTATTTATAAGGACAAACTAGAACATTTTAAGAGCAGAAATTAAAAAATTGTCTGGAACGGCATGTCAGCCATGACAGCCTCTCAGAAAGTATGAAAATCCTATCAGATTAAATTTGTTTTATTAAGACAAGGAAGAATGAGACCAGCTGAGTTTGTTTAATGTTGAACTGAGAGTAAGGAAGTGAAAGATGGGTTAGATGTTTACCGCATAGCGGTACTGTACCTGAGAAAGCATGTAATAATTTAATGGATGTGATCAACCAGTCATACGAGAACAAAAAGCAAAGTCTGGCATTGAACCATCACCTTTCTATCAAGTGATTGAAGTGTTTCTGTTACTGAGCTCAGAGCAGCAGGACGTCCAGGTTCAAAAGACGAGAAACTAAACAAGTAAGTTGCTGTACTTTGCTGATCTGTTTGCTTTAAGTTAATATAATTAAAAATATATTTATTTGAGTAAATTCTGTTGTGAACCAGTTATGCTGACAGCAGTTTAATTAGTAAATTTAGTGTCTCCAAATTCAGCACAGGTCAATATATCAGCAATAACAAACTGAAGGTTAACCTTCAATGTTTCTCTTCCTCAAATATTCTTGTATTTAAAAGCTTTGTATCCTGTGAGAGTGGAAGAGTTGGATTAATTACAAAGAGGTTTTATGATGATGCAGGTGATGTTTCTGTGTACAAAGCAGAACAACTGTCTGCAAACCACAATGAAATGGAGTCGTATGTCTGCAACTGTCATGATTTGAGGGTGTTTGAGTTTTTGTTTTGAGTTTTTCTCTGATTCTGTTCTTCAAGTTTCTCCAAGTTTCTCCATGTTTTCCAGGTGGTGCTTCAGTTCTTTCTCTTGGTTAGATCGTTTCTTTGGACGTCTACTTTTTCCAGCCATGTTTAGCTTTCATTCTCTGTCTCTGCTTAAACAATCAGCTTCATCTGGTCCACCTGTTTAATGCCAATCAGTTCTCTGTGTCCAGACTCCTGCCCATAAATACTGTGCTGTTCTGTTTACTCTTTGTGGAAACATCCACTCTGTTGGGTTCATGCCAAGCCTGTCCATGTATCACGCCTGCTATTGGTACCACCTGCTTGTTTTGAGTTTTTCTTTTGGAAAATTAAAACTCTTACTCACCACATCTCTGCCTGCCTGTCTGCATTCTGGAGTCACCCCGTAAACCACATCCTGACAGCAACACAAGTTTTGTTTCTTTTCCTGTAACCTCAATTTAAGGAAGTTAGAACATCTGATCTGAGCTGCAGGATAAACTGAAGAAACTCATCATAAATGTTTGGTTTCTAGTAGAAAGATCATCTCTCATTAATAATAAATCCAAGCATTGCAGATTAACCAGATGTGTTCCAGCAACAGTTTGCTGCAGATTATCTGTTCTCAGATTAAATCCAGTGAGTGTTTCTTTGATTTTAACATGTGGGATTATTTTAGAGTGGAAAGAAGAAAATCCATCAAATCATTGAGTGGTTTCTAGATTTCCTACAATGATGATGTTTTCACCTGATGAACTGACAGACTGATGTTACCTCCATGAAGAAGCAGATTTAACCAATGAAAATAAGCAGCTCTAGAAAATGAATGGAGGCAGATTGGTGAGAAGTCTTTGCAGCCTTGAAGACATCCTGAAACATCTTCTCATGGTTTTCTGATCATTTAGTTTTAATAACAACAATGATCCCTGTCCTTGTTGCCTCCTAGAGATGTTGGAGCTGATGTGTTGCTGACTCTTCTCCTCTGTCTCCTCTCACAGGGAGAAGATGATCTGCAGGATCCTGCTGCTCATCATCCTCAACTCATGTCTCTGTGGTCAGTTTCCATCTTCTCTTTGTTCAGTCTAAATCCATCAATAATCAGTGAAAAGTCTGTCAGTGAAGGTAACACTTCAATCCTCCAGCTGCATTTGATCAAGCAGTTTTACTTGAAGAGAATCAAGCAGAGCTCTGACAGCACAGAGACCATCATGTGACAGAAACCTCTAGAGATGTAGTTTAAAGACTCCCATGTTCCAGTTCTCAGTGTGTCTGCTCCTCTCTTTCCCTCTCAGTCTCCTCAGCAGCAACATTTGTAGTGAATGTGACACAGAGCTGCTATCAGGCAGAGGAGAACCACAACATCACTCTGGAGTGGACCTTCACCACCAGACCTCATGGATCCTGGAGACAACTTTTTATCTTCTGTGAACTTATAGCTCCTCCCAGAGGACTGGTTCTGTATCAGGTCCATGAAGGTGTTGAGGTGTCAGAGTCTCAGGATGAACAGTTTTCAGGACGAGTCCAGAGTGACAAAGACGTCCTCAGAGAAGGACGAATCAGACTCCATGTGTCCAGACTGAGAACTGAAGACTCTGGTCTGTATCTGTGTGACGTGATGAATGATGAAGGCTTCAACTCTGGAAGATGTCGACTCAACGTTTCTGGTGAGTTTCTACTGCAACAACTGAACCTGAAACATATTGATGCTGGTAAGATTAAACTGAACAGAACTTTATTCCATTCTGATAAAAGGCAACAAGTTTTCAGAACCTTCATGGTATTTTTCCCATCTTAATGTCATCCAGATACTGATCCGTTCTCTGTAAATATTGAATCCTTGCAGGGTCATGGGGTCGTGGGGCTGGTGCTGACCTGTAGAGGTCAAACAGGGAGATGTGGGGTTCACCCTGAACAGTTCATCACAGAGACACTCAGAACCCACCCACTAAGAGAGTCCAGTTAACCTAACCTGCATGTTTTCTATGAAGAGAAGCTGGAGTCTCTAGAACTGCTCAGGGAGAACATGAACACACCACACAGAAAGGGATTTAAACCAAGGACCTTCTTGTTGCCAGGCAGCAGTGCTAATAGCTGCTCCAGCCTGCAGCCCTACAGAGTCAATGGGTTGATTAAAAACCCTCCATATTCCAGAAGTTCTGGAGAACCGGTGCTGTTGAGGTTTAATGTGTTTCAGAACCAAGTGTCTCTGTGTGATGTTGCTCTAGTGGTTTTATATCAGTCAACTGATGTTTCATGACTCTTTATTCTTCTGGTCACACTAAATTCAAAGCTACAACTGAACCAGAACCAGGTCCAATAGAGACAGAACAACAGTTTCTCTGACAGAAGATGATGAAGAACTATCAGCTGATGATGATGAGAGCATAAATCCTCTTCATGTTTTGTCCTTTCAGCAGCTGCTGATGTCTCCCAACCTCAGAGACCGACTGTGGATCCAGAACCAGGAGGTCCAGGAAGAATCGGTCTCTATGTTTCACTGGGACTGACAGCAGCAGCAGCAGCAGCAGTTCTGATGGTCAAACGTCTCTTCAGTTACTGTTTTAGAAAACATCAGAATGAGTCAAACTTTATTTCAGCAGTTTAACAGAACCATGAAGGTCCTAATAGACCTTCATGGTTCTGTTAAACTGCTTCTTATTGGACTCTAGAACATCTTGGTGTCCAGAGGAGGTTTTGGCCAACTCAGTGCCTGCAAGGTGTCCAGGTCCTGTGCTGCAGAACAAGCCCAGATCATTAGTCCTCCACTACCGTGCTTGACAGTTGCTTTGGTGTTTCAGACTAGAAGTCTGGAGCTTCATTCAGATGCAGCTGTTAGAACCTAAGTTCTGCTGCCAGAACTTTCTAGAGAGAAGAGTCTTTCTTCTGGTGACTCTTCCAGCAATCCATACTTGTTCAGCCTTTTCCTCATTGTTCTGTCATGAACTTTAACCTGTGACCTGCTGACTGAGGCATGTAGAGGATCTGATGGAGCTCTGGGTCAGAGGTCATTTCTCTCAACGTTCAGAGAAGCTTAAGTGTTTTTAAAAGCTGATTTTGTATTACTAATAATGTTTTAATTAAATGAAGAACATGTTAAATGTAAGAAGTGTTTTATTTACCTGAAGTTGGAACCAGATTATTTCTATAAATCATATTTTATTCTTGAAGGTAGAACCTTTAAACTGAAGGAGGTTCTTACTTTTCTCCATGATTGTATCTGAAGAGGATCTTGTTTCCTTCTCTCTGTTGTTTCCTGCTGATGTTTTAAATCAGTTCTAAAGTTTTTTGGACTCAATCAGACACATTGATCTGTTCTGTTATTTTGTCTTAAAGCTGGATGAACTGATGCACTTTGTTACTGAGCATAAAGCACTTTATCTGCTTCAGTTGGTCTGTTTCTAATGTTCACATGTCATTAATAAATCCATATTTATACAGACATGTTGTCTGGACCTTTATTCACTGTTGAAATGTTTGACTGTGTTTCCAGAACTGATAGAAACTCTGGTAATACGAGCATTTTACTAAACTAATGATTTATTCAGTCAAATCTACTAAAACACACCAGAGACATAAAGTTTTATTTATTAATCAGGGAGATTTGAACAAAAAGTGTTCAAATGTTTCCTAAAATGATGTGAAATATGAAGTAGACTCCTCATCATCATGATCTTCATCAGTGAGAGCTGAAACAGTGTTAAAGGAGACCAACAGACCTTCACATCATTCACCTTGGACCAGTTCAGAGAGCTCAGTGATCAGATCTGTTCTCTCTCTGGTTTCTGGGTTTAACAGCAGACCTGAAATTAAAGGTGGAGGTCCAAACTTCATCAGTAGAAGGCTAACCAGAACTGAAGATGAGATGAAGGGTGTTGTGATGCCTGCTAACATAGGTGTCCATCAACCATCTCCATAAAATAAACCAGTTTATTATTTATTCTTCTAATTTCCACAGTGTCCATAAAATACTTGCCTCTAGTTCAGGTTTCATCTCAGATAACTCCAGAAAGATCTAATATGCCGTCATACAACTTTATATGATGATTCATGATGGTTCATGTTCGTATGCAGTACTGTGCAAACGTTTTAGGCAGGTGTGAAAAAATGCTGTAAACAAAGAAAGCTTTCAGAAATATAAATGATTGTTTATTTTTATTTCCAAAATGCTAAGTGAGCGAACCCAAACATACAGTCAAAGTCATTAGGAACTATCTTCAGCGTGAAGAAGAACAAGAATGACTGGAAGTGATGGTATGGCCCCACAGAGCCCTGATCTCAACATCATGGAGTGTGTCTGGGATGACATGAAGAGACAGAAGGATGTGAGAAAGCCTTCATCCACAGAAGATCTGTTGTTGGTTCTCCAAGATGTTTGGAACAACCTACCAGCCCAGTTCCTTCAAAAACTGACCAAGAGTTCCTAGAAGAGTTGATGCTGTTTTGGAGGCAAAGGGTGGTCACACCAAATATTGATTAGATTTAGATTTCTCTTTTGTTCATTCACTGCATTTTATTGATTGATGAAAATAAATTATTAAAACTTCCAGATTTGAAAACATTCTTTGTTTACAGCATTTTTTTAACGCCTAAAACTTTTGCACAGTACTGTACATTGATCCACGGTCTAAAACTGGTTACCTTCTCATCTCACCTGAGCTCCATCTCACCTGCATTAAATGGAGACAGTAGCAAGTAGCGCTACTGCGCCCTCTAGCGGTGAAACGTCACCAGAACAACAACATCATAAACTGTCTCCAAATAAAGGAGACAGATTAAACGTTGTTTTGGTGGGATAAGAAAAACAAAACAATTTTAATATTGAAAGTCTGCATTTTTTAATTAAATCGCTTCTTCTTTTGTTGCTGGGTTGAACTATTTTAATTTTAAAATGATTAATTCATTCTGAAAAACTTGACCTGTTCTCTAAGTAAATGCATTGATCAGTAACTGGCTTGGACCAGACCATCACAGGACAAACTATTTAATAAAATAAAATCACTGATTATTATGATCAGTTGAAGCTGCTGCCACCTTGTGGTAAAGACTTGTTCCTGCAGCTCAGCAGAGATAAACAATCAGTGATTTTAGTTCATGATGTTCAGTCAGAAAGTGTTTTGTTCAGATTATTAAACAGGATCAGATGTTCTAATGACTGAATGAAGTCAGACTGTAGATGTTCCTTGTTGTCTCTGAGATGTTGGAGCTGATGTGTTGCTGATTCTTCTCCTCTGTCTCCTCTCACAAGGAGAAGATGATCTGCAGGATCCTGCTGCTCATCATCCTCAACTCATGTCTCTGTTCACCTGAGATCTACTGTTAAACTCATAAAACATCAGAAACTATCTGTGTAATTTATAAAGTTGAAGCTTTGTTGTAAAAAAGTTTGGTCACATTGACCCCAACTACAACTCCAACCATCTTCCACATACAGAGGACTCTGGATTAAATCCATCTTCTTTATATTGATTGTAGAGATGATCAGAGAAATATTACTGAACTTCTGATGATTCATGAAGCTCTTCTTCTTCTTTCTCAGGACACAAAATGTTCAACTACATAAACAATACAGACTGGAGAACTGTTTATTGAAGATTAAATGTTATTATCTTTGGTATATTGACCTGTGCTACAGATGGATACACTAACAATCATTTAATTGCTGTCTGCATAACTGTTTCACAACAGAATTTACTAAAGTAAAAATATTGTTTATTGAATTAAATGAAATCCGAGCAGACGGATCACCAAACTACAGCAAACTTACTTGTTTAGTTTCCCGTCTTTTGAACCTGGACGTCCTGCTGCTCTCTGTAACACAGCAACACTTCACCAACATGACAGAAAGTTGTTGTTTTGGTGCCAGACTTTTTGTTCTCTTTTACCTACTATTGACCACATCCACTAAAGTATTATATTCTTTCACAGGTACACTACCGCTATGAGGTAAACATCTGTAACTTTTACAGTGATGGTCTTACTTCCTTGTTCTCAGTTCAACATGAAACAAACTCAGCAGCTCTCATCCTTTCACTGTAAAACATTACAGCCCCATTATTTATGTAAACTAGCTTCCACTTTTTAACTCAAAGAAATCAGGCAGGTTTTAGATTTTGAACTTAAATGTGTGAGTTTTTAAAAGATGAACTTAAAGTAGTAAGTTGTGATAACTATTTCATAATTTTGTCAAATCTCCAAGAGTTGCAGAAAAAACGGTTTATCCTCTGTGAACTTATAGCTCCTCCCAGAGAACTGGTTCTGTATCAGGTCCATGAAGGTGTTAAGGTACCAGAGTCTCAGGATCAACAGTTTTCAGGACGAGTCCAGAATGACAAAGACGTCCTCAGAGAAGGACGAATCAGACTCCATGTGTCCAGACTGAGGACTGAAGACTCTGGTCTGTATCTGTGTGACGTGAAAACTGATGAAGGTTCTGGTTCTGGAAGATGTTGACTCAACGTCTCTGGTGAGTTTCTGCTACAAATGGTAAGATTCCACTGAACAGAACTTTTTTCCTTTCTAAAAAACATCTGATAAATAGCAACAGATTTTTGTTTTTCTCAGACATTATTTAAGATTCTGTGGACCCGACCAGAACCATACAGTTATTGTGTGTAAAGCTGTAACAGCTGAGAGATGTTTACTGTGATCAAATCATTTCAGCTGCTTCATTTTCTGTGTTTATGGTGTTAAAATGTTGTAAATAAACCAGTTTAATAGAAAGATGTTGTCAGGACTCTAATTACATGTTTAATGTAAAATAAAAGTCATTATTTTCATGACCTTTATTTTATCAGCATCATTCAGCTTCATAGAGCTGCAGCGTCTGATTAGAGTCACATGATTAACATTTAGCTCCAGATTAACTGGTTCAGATCAGCTGGTTAAACTGGTGCTTTGATCAGGAAGCTCTGATGAAACCAGTTCATCTGAGTCTGAATGTTGATGTCAACAGTTTGTTAAAATGATTCATTTTCCTGCAATGTTCTTCATCTTATGGTAATAAATCTCCGTTTACATGAATCCAGATGTTGAAACTTTTTAGTTGAAGTATTTTGATCAGACAGAAGATGACAAGAAGCAGCAGAGTTCATCTGGAGCCTCGATAATAAACTTTATTATCCAGCTGTTAGAAAATGAATCAATGAAGCTGAGGAGACCAGACTTCAGGAGGAATAATGTTCATCAAAATGAGTCAAATTCATGAAGATCCAGACAGGAAGTAAAATAAAGATTCACTGAGCAGCAGATGAGCTCTCAGCTCTGTCTCTCAGCTGAAATGTCTCCTTTTGGCCACATGGTGGTGCTATAATCTCACTAACTGAAGTTGTCTCATTCCTCAGGGCCTTTGTCTTTATTGTTATAAGTTTACTTTAGAAGTATTTAGAAGTAAAGAGGCAACAAAAACTTTTCTTTACTTATGCTTATTTGTTCCAGACATAAATGATCAGTGAGCTCTTATGTAATTACTTGTAATACCTTTTCTTAAAGGCTGATATACATTTTGTGTTTTAACTAATTATTTAGTTGGTAAATATATTGATCATATCTGTTTGGTTCACCTGTATTTTTCAGTATTTTCATATTCAAAATCAAAATAAATTTTTTTTTAAATAAATGAACTTTGTGAAAATACAAAGTTTAGATTTCAGTTGCTAAATTTTCAAGACGTCAAATTCAACCAGCAAAATTCAGCATCAAAATACAACGTCTTAAATTCATGAAAACAGCTGAGATTCTAGATCAAGTCAAACCAATATCCAGCCTGTTTATTAGGTCTTAATGTAAAACAAACCGAAATTGTGTCAGCGTTGCTGGAGATGATAGCTGACTAACAGAAACAGCTGGACAGATGAGTTACCAGCTGTTCACTTTATAGAAAACAGTTTTACATGAAACCCTGATGAAAAGGCTGGATATTGGTTCAACTTGATCTATAATCTATTGCTTTTCCCTGGGATCTCAGCTGTTTCAAATTGAATTTCAGACTGCATATTTCAACACTGAATTCTGCCGGTTAAATTTGACTGCTTGTTAGAATTTCTATTAGAATTATTTTATTAGAATTTTTTTAAACATGAAATTTTGATTCTGAATATGAAAATAGTGAAACATTGCTATTGAAAATTTGAAGCAGTAAATTCAGGGTAAAAGCAATTCAGGTACACAATTTCAATGCATTAATATTCACTGGTAACAATTCTACTTCATTTTTAATTCAAAATCAGATGAAACAGATTTACGCCATAAATAGAGGGCTCTGTAGTATACAGATTCATTTTGAGAATTTTATTATTTATTTCAAATAATAAAAGCTCTGACAGCACAGAGACCATCATGTGACAGAAACCTCTCATGTGGAGGTATCAAACTTCAGTCCTCCAGGGCCGGTGTCCCTCAACTTTTAGATGTGTCCCAGGTCCAGCACACCTGAATCAAATGGCTGAAGTAACACCTCGGTGTGCAGTCAAGGTCTCTAAAATCCTGGTACTGACCTCATTTGATTCAGTGGTGTTGAAGCAGAGACAAACCTAAAAGTAAACATCAGCACTCAACGACTAATCTTGACACGGCTGGTTGAAGATATTGAGGTGGAAGCTCTCAGCCTTCATGTCTGTTCCTGTCCTGAATAAACCAGCCTGGTTGATAACACTGCTAGAAGTTCTTCTTCTCCCCCTCATATCTGCGTGAAACACACCTGAACAGACAGGCAGAGCACCACAGAGATGTATGTCATCCACACATTTTTGATGGCATAACAATGCCTGCTGGAACAATTTGTAACCTGTTAGGAAGAATAAAATCCAGTCCTGTTTTTCCAGATGATCTTCTTCTTAAACTTCAGAATACTTTCACCTCGGTAAATGCATTTTACAGAATCCATCAGTTTTACACATTTCTAAACACATTTTCAGCCAAAACAGTGGATTTTGCTCTGTGATGCACCTCTGAGCAATAATCTGAACCACACAAGGTCAAAGGTGAACATAATTAAAGCACAGATGTCAGAAATTAAACACAATGACTCAGAACTGGTCAAACTTGAGTCTAATGATGTGACAAATAACCCAGTTAAAGGTTAAACTGGTTAGTAGGAGATTCCCATTAACAACAGACAGAAACCATCAAAGCTGTAGGAGATTATTGTTTTCTGCTGAATCTAGATGAAAAGTCATCAGATCTCCAACCAACACTAAATCCTTAGAAACATCAGGTCCAAATGAAGAAAGTTCAGTGAGAGCTGCTGACTGGAACAGAAATTCAGACAGAGTGAGACCTCTGTGTCCTGAGTGAGTGGAGGGATGTATTGATCACTTTATGTTTCATTAGAAACTGCAGACATCAGAGAAGCCTGGAATAGAGATGTTTTCTTCTCCCACAGTTACTGAAGTTCACTTGATGCAGAACCTTTCATTTGTCCACATTAATGTTTGCTGATCTCAGAGCAGGAAGATCACCAGAACCTTTATTGTTCTGACCTCCATGTTTTTCTAACAGAGAAGTATTTTCTGTAATATTTGAGGGATTTATTTTATTTAAACAATGTTTGATAATAAAGTAGGGAATCAATTCTCTAAAATGTCTCATTAATCAAAGAATATGTGGTGTTTTGAGCTTGTGCTGATTGTGTTTAAGAAGGTCTCTGGTTGAAGATTTGTGTCGGAGCAATTCTAAAAAACTGTAATCTGAGCTTTAAATGAGGGAGAAAAGGAGCAACGATGTTCAGTTCAGAGCGTCTCATTGTAGAAACATCTCTGAGACATCAGGAGCTGCTGTTTTCTCTCCATTGTTCTTCTCTCTGGGATCTCAGCACCAAGGATTGCTGGATATATTATGTAGGACAGAGTATTACTGTGTTATAAAGGATCTCTGTCACCACCTGATCAGGCAGCCTGGACAGAAAAGGGTTAAACACAAACATATTTATTTAACCAATAATGAAAACAAAAGCTGAACTAACTGAAGAAGAACCAGGAATCAGGATGAAGATGATCTTGTGTGGATGTGGGAACAGTTTGATGAAGCTCAGGTTGTTCTGCAGAACCTGAACTAAAGCAGGAAAGACATTTGCAGAGGAGAGGTTCAGTTTTTAGATGCTGCAGACATCAGAACCAGGAGTCCTTGTCAGTCAGTGTCTGGTTCTGGATGCTGCAGCTAAGATCTAGAAAACTATATAGTTCATTTTCATATATATATATATATATATATATATATATATATATATATATATATATATATATATATTACACATGTTTTGATCAATATATTAACCGAGTTAATCTACATTCCCGTGTTTATCCACCAGGCTATTATTCTCACTCCAGGAGAAGAATCCCTCTCCAAGAATGTTTTGTCATGTTCTTCAGCAGATTGTCTCAAAAACTGCTATAAAACCAGTTTGCATCATTGTTTCTGGTTCTGATCAGTGATGGTTTGGGCTGCCATGATATGGCAGCCCAAACCATCACTGATCCACCAATTCATCTTGAGAATGACATATACAAGTCCTGCACAGTGGTCAGAGGGATTTTAAGCCATTCTTCTTGCAGGATAGTAGCCAGGTCACTACGTGATACTGGTGGAGGAAAACGTTTCCTGACTCGCTCCTCCAAAACACCCCAAAGTGGCTCAATAATATTTAGATATGGTGACTGTGCAGGCCATGGGAGATGTTCAACTTCACTTTCATGTTCATCAAACCAATCTTTCACCAGTCTTGCTGTGTGTATTGGTGCATTGTCATCCTGATACACGGCACCGCCTTCAGGATACAATGTTTGAACCATTGGATGCACATGGTCCTCAAAAATGGTTCGGTAGTCCTTGGCAGTGATGCGCCCATCTAGCACAAGTATTGGGCCAAGGGAATGCCATGATATAGCAGCCCAAACCATCACTGATCCACCCCCATGCTTCACTCTGGGCATGCAACAGTCTGGGTGGTACGCTTCTTTGGGGCTTCTCCACACCGTAACTCTCCCAGATGTGGGGAAAACAGTAAAGGTGGACTCATCAGAGAACAATACATGTTTCACATTGTCCACAGCCCAAGATTTGCGCTCCTTGCACCATTGAAACCGATGTTTGGCATTGGCATGACTGACCATAGGTTTGGCTATAGCAGCCTGGCCGTGTATATTGACCCTGTGGAGCTCCCGACGGACAGTTCTGGTGGAAACAGGAGAGTTGAGGTGCACATTTAATTCTGTTGGATGTGGTTCGTCCTTCTTGGTGGTATGCTGACATTACCCTGGATACCGTGGCTCTTGATACATCACAAAGACTTGCTGTCTTGGTCACAGATGCGCCAGCAAGACGTGCACCAACAATTTGTCCTCTTTTGAACTCTGGTATGTCACCCATAATGTTGTGTGCAGGTTCTAAAAATGTATTCTAGAACCTAGAAGGTCAGGTTGTTGTTCTAGATTCAATAAAATCATCTCTATAAATACTATAATTCAGATGTTTACCATTGTAACAGGTTCCAGTGTGTTAACAACACCAATCATTATCAAGCTGTTAAAGGTTTTCATAGAGTTCCTCCACATCCTAAACAGTTGAAGATTAAAACCTGAGAAACAATAAAATAAAACAGACTTTCAGGCGTTTGTTAAACTGTTATAAAGGCTGAAGTTCACACTATAAACAATCAGAGCTCACCTGTATTTGAACAGGATGAAGAAGTCCTCGCTGATAGGACAGCAGCTACAGGAGGGAGGAGCTACAGGAGGGTGGAGCTACAGGAGGGCGGGGCTAACCTCAGATTTAAAAATCAACAACCGCGATCCTGTCATCGTGGTTCATTCAAAGACTTCTGGGCTGAGAAGATGGATGAAGTCACAGATTATCTGGGTATGTCTGATTTATTTATTCTCTGTCAGTTTTTATCTGTGAGAAGCTTTTAGAACCCAACCAGAACTCAGTAGAACCTCTGCAGACTAACAGATCGGTTTCTACAGCAGGAAGTCATCACAGCACTGATAGAAACATGTTACCTCTCTGTGTTTCTAAATGCAGCTTCTAGGTCAGTATATTAGTGAGAACATCCTGATTTTAGATCTTCTACAACTGGTTTTCTTTTCTTCCTCAAACTGATCAGCGGACTCAGATGGATGAAGGTTTCTGATGAAGATGATCAGACTTATTTCTACTGAGGTTTCCTGGTTAGTTTCAGTATCTGGATGTTTTTGATCAGAGATGATGGACTGTGGAGAAAAATGTTCCCATCATTCATAGCAACAACTTTGCTACCAGGAGAAAGAAGAACAATGAAAAGTACGTTATGAGTAATGGACCGGAACCGACTGTTGAAAACTTCTCCACAGCGATGTGGGCAGGAACGGAAGCAGGTGATTGGTTGGTTTGGTTTAAAGGGCGGGACCTGTTGCTCCGCCCCCTCTGTCCACGAGGTAGTTTGTAGGTAAATAAAGTTTTAACTACTGAAGTGAACCAGGCAGATGTACTTAATGTTAACATTTCATTTCCAGTTAACACATTAAAAAATGTGTTTGTTGGTTTAAATTGATTTATTCTAGTAAACATGACGTCATAAACTATGATTAACTAATCTTTTCATTATCTTTTATATGATTATACAGCTCTATTATCTATCTATATATCTATCTATCTATCTATATATCTATATATCTATCTATCTATCTATCTATATATCTATCTATATATCTATCTATATATATATATCTATCTATCTATCTATATCTATCTATCTATCTCTATCTATCTATCTATATATCTATCTATCTATATATCTATCTATCTATATCTATCTATCTATCTATATCTATCTATCTATATCTATCTATCTATATCTATCTATCTATCTATATCTATCTATCTATATATCTATCTATCTATCTATCTATCTCTATCTATCTATATATCTATCTATATATCTATCTATCTATATCTATCTATCTATATCTATATATCTATCTATCTATCTATCTATCTATCTATCTATCTATCTATCTATCTATATATCTATCTATCTATCTATCTATCACCAAGTTAAACACATAGAAGCTCATTTAACAACCAGACATGATGTTTTCTGGCATTCAGTGACACATAGAAACCACCATCTAACACAGACTGAAGCTCTTAGTGAAGCTTTTAAACAGCAAAGGGTTTATGTTCTGTTATTGAGGCTGTTTGCTGAACAATGATGATGATTTGGATCCATTTCATTCAGGTTTTATTTCCTAACAAAGTTGTTAAACCATGTTGTCTCTGTTTGCTGTATGTGCAGAGAAGTGGCTGAACAGCTGAACTTCATAACAATTATCTCTGTTGAGTTTTATTCAAACTAACTAATATCTCTCTTGGTTTTTATCTGCAGTTGATCAAACTTTTGAAAACATTGTTCTGTTTCTTGTATGTAAAGAAGAATAAATGAACATTTTAAGGTTTCTAACATGTAGTGACCTAATCTATGCTGTAATAATGTTAATAGAAGTACTGAACACAATACTTCTGTAGTACCTGCTGAATATTTGAATTGATCTGAACTATTTTCCCTCTGATCATGACAGAGATTCAGATTTAATTAAATTATCATTGATCCTCAATGTCAACTCAGAAACTCCATGTTCAACCTAAAATAATAGATACAACTCATGTGTTTAATAGTATTTTATTTTATATAAAGAAAAAACTTTAATAAGCTGAGAAATATTTAACTTTTTTCTGATTAATTCAAATGAAGAGTTAAATCTGAAATTAATGTTCTTAATTAATGAACTTTGTGCAGTTTTATTTTCACAACACAGTGCATTATGGGAATGTTTGGCTGTAATTAGTTAATAAAGTCTTCAGTAACAGTGAAAGAATAAAACTCCTGCAGTGGTTAATATTTTGAATAATGATGATGTTCTCATCTCATAAATCCTGACAGAAAGATTTAACCTCCATAAAAATAAAGAAGTTAAAAACTTTCTGCTCTGACATCAGATTAAGTTGAACTTGGAGTCAGATTTAAATGTTTGAAACCTGCTGCTGTATTTATTTATGGCCACAAGGTGGCAGTGGTGATCTTTTTGAAGGTTCTTCAACCCTTTTCTGATCAGAATAATTAGAATAATTTTTATTTTTTACATATTTTATCATCACAGGTTTAAACGGAGATTTTAATCAGTTTCACAGAAACTGAAGATATAAAGTTCAGGAGTTTCTATCTGATGAAACTAAAAGTCAGACTGTAGATGTTCCTTGTTGTCTCCTAGAGATGTTGGAGCTGATGTGTTGCTGACTCTTCTCCTCTGTCTCCTCTCACAGGAAGAAGATGATCTGCAGGATCCTGCTACTCATCATCCTCAACTCATGTCTCTGTGGTCAGTTTCCATCTTCTCTTTGTTCAGTCTAAATCCATCAATAATCAGTGAAAAGTCTGTCAGTGAAGGTAACACTTCAATCCTCCAGCTGCATTTGATCAAGCAGTTTTACTTGAAGAGAATCAAGCAGAGCTCTGACAGCACAGAGACCATCATGTGACAGAAACCTCTAGAGATGTAGTTTAAAGACTCCCATGTTCCAGTTCTCAGTGTGTCTGCTCCTCTCTTTCCCTCTCTGTCTCCTCAGCAGCAACATTTGTAGTGAATGTGACACAGAGCTGCTATCAGGCAGAGGAGAACCACAACATCACTCTGGAGTGGACCTTCACCACCAGACCTCATGGATCCTGGAGACAACTTTTTATCCTCTGTGAAGTTATAGCTCCTCCCAGAGGACTGGTTCTGTATCAGGTCCATGATGGTGTTGAGGTTCCGGAGTCTCAGGATGAACAGTTTTCAGGACGAGTCCAGAGTGACAAAGACGTCCTCAGAGAAGGACGAATCAGACTCCATGTGTCCAGACTGAGGACTGAAGACTCTGGTCTGTATCTGTGTGACGTGAAAACTGATGAAGGCTTCAACTCTGGAAAATGTTGTCTCAACGTTTCTGGTGAGAAGAAATAATATAAATGTGTTCTGGTTTGACTGGACTGCTGAGAACTGTATAGATGAAAAATAATATTACTATAAGGTTAAAAACCTTTATCTAGGATTTGAACAAGATCAAATATTAATAAATATTTTCAATTTTCCAGGAGTTGCTGATCAGCTTCAACTTCAGAGACCAACTTTGACTCCAGAACCAGAGAAATGGATAATGATCATCTGGATTACATCAGCAGCAGTTTTGGTTTTATTCATTATTATATTCTCAGTTTTAATATTTATTTGTAAGAGAAATCAAGCTTCATTCGTCTACAGAGACGTTCTGTGTCTCAAAGAAACAATATGAACTCTGAAAGGATTTTCAAAGAAAATTCTTGAAGTTCTGTTTTAAAGAACTGAAAAACTTTAAAATCTGTTTTCAATACAAGAAGATATTATTTTAAATGCATATTACCTTGTATACGGTGTATCACAAAAGTGAGTACACCCCTCATATTCCAGCAGATATTTAAGTATGTTTTCATGGGACAACATTGACAAAATGACACGTTGACACAATGAATATTAGTCTGTGTGCAGCTTATATAACAGTGTAAATTTATTCTTCTCTCAAAATAACTCAAGATACAGCCACTAATGTCTGAACCACCGGCAACAAAAGTGAGTACACCCCTAAGAGACTACGTCCAAACTGAGCACTCTTGTCATTTTCCCTCCAAAATGTCATGTGACTCGTTAGTGTTACTAGGTCTCAGGTGTGCATAGGGAGCAGGTGTGTTTAATTTGTAGTACAGCTCTCGCCCTCTCATACTGGTCACTGAAAGTTCCAACATGGCACCTCATGGCAAAGAACTCTGAGGATCTTAAAAGACAAATTGTTGCGCTACATGAAGATGGCCAAGGTTACAAGAGGATTGTCAACACCCTGAAACTGAGCTGCAGCACCGTGGCCAAGATCATCCAGCGTTTAAAAGAAAGGTCCACTCAGAACAGACCTCGCGTTGGTCGTCCAAAGCAGCTGAATGCACGTGCTCAGCGTCACATCCTAATGCTGTCTGAAAGATAGGCGCAGGAATGCTGTCAGCATTGCTGCAGAGATGAAGAGGTGGAGGGTCAGCTTGTCATTAAATTGGTCTGCATGGCCGTCATCCCAGAAGAAAGCCTCTTCTGAAGTCTGTCCACAAGAAAGCCCACAAACAGTTTGCTGAAGACATGTCAACAAAGGACATGGATTACTGGAACCATGTCCTATGGTCTGATGAGACCAAGATTAATTTG
This sequence comes from Girardinichthys multiradiatus, assembly GCF_021462225.1. Taxonomy (NCBI): domain Eukaryota; kingdom Metazoa; phylum Chordata; class Actinopteri; order Cyprinodontiformes; family Goodeidae; genus Girardinichthys; species Girardinichthys multiradiatus. Next base: position 13,270,600 of record NC_061807.1, on the reverse strand, counting down.
TCTGGTTCAGATGGTCTCAAGCATGTGTGGCGGGAATCAGGTGAGGAGTACAAAGATAAGTGTGTGATGCCTACAGTCAAGCATGGTGGTGGGAACGCCATGGTCTGGGACTGCATGCGTTCAGCAGGTGTTGGGGAGTTACATTTCATTCAGGGACACATGAACCCCAATATGTACGGTGAAATACTGAAGCAGAGCATGATCCCCTCCCTCTGGAAACTGGGTCGCATTGCAGTGTTCCAGCATGATAATGACCCCAAACACACCTCTAAGACGACCACTGATTTATTGAAGAGGCTGAGGGTAAAGGTGATGGACTGGCCAAGCATCTCTCCAGACCTAAACCCAAAAGAACATCTTTGCGGGATCCTCAAGCGTAAGGTGGAGGAGCGCCAAGTCTCGAATATCCGCCAGGTCCGTGATGTCGTCATGGAGGAGTGGAAAAGCATTCCAGTGGCAACCTGTGAAGCTCTGGTAAACTCCATGCCCAGGAGAGTTAAGGCAGTTCTGGTAAATAATGGTGGCCACACAAAATATTGACACTTCAGGAACTTTCACTAAGGGGTGTACTCACTTTTGTTGCTGGTGGTTCAGACATTCATGGCTGTATCTTGAGTTATTTTGAGAGAAGAATAAATTTACACTGTTATATAAGCTGCACACAGACTAATATTCCTTGTGTCAACGTATCATTTTGTCAATGTTGTCCCATGAAAACATACTTAAATATCTGCTGGAATGTGAGGGGTGTACTCACTTTTGTGATACACTGTATTTACTACTGTTGACTTTATCATTAATAATCTGCTGTGATTTCATTGTAAATAACTCTAGTGTCTAATCAGATGTTTCATATTTAATTAAAGTCGTTTTAAAGTTTGTTGTTTCTGTGAAGATTTCCTCCTAAACTCCCATCAGCTCCTGTGTTTCATCCTGTTGCTTCATTAAAACTTCATCCAGCAGCTTCATCTTAGTGAGGATCTGAACTCCCTGAACATCCAGATGTTCACAGACTCACAAACTCTCCTGTTAGGAACACGACTTTATTAGAAATCATTTTAATCAAGCTGGAAAACCTCCAAGACATCTGTTTTACACACTTCACTGAATCAAACACTGAGCAGAGTTAAATTAGGAATATTAATGTTTTATTACTGATGTACATAGTTGTAAAATTATTCATATATTTATTCAGAAGAACATATTGTAAATAAAATGACCTTCTTGGATTTTTTGTCTTTTTTGATGAAGGAACTGATGTTCAGACCTGAATTGATTCAAAGACAATAAAATCTATTTTAACATCAGATCATTTTGTCAACTTTAATATAAACAGACAAGCCAGTTATTAGATGCTGATATTTTAATGAAAGTTCAAAAAGTTAACAGGAAGACAAGAACATCACACTTTATACAGAGATGTTACTATTTAAACAGTCTGACTTCATCAAAAACAGAAGCTCTGTTTTTACCTTTATAAATTTAACAAGTTAGTTTAAATTCAGACCTTCAGCAACATGAACATCACTGATCAACAATGTAAACAGGACGGCTGTAATTCAGCTTTCTAGAATCCTGGTTCTTCATCTTGGTGAGATGTTCTGGTCCCAGATGTTTTGATCCCAGATGTACCGGACCAGAGCTGCTGCAACAACAGAAGGTCAGGATTCATCAGAGCTTCAATGTGTCGGCCAATACTAACACGCAGTAGATATTGTACAGTATTTGATGTCCAGAATAAAAATTTTAGGTCTGATTAACAGCTCTGTCCGACCCACAGAACTGTTTGACTTTAAGAGAAGCTGAGAGGACCAAAGATAAGTCTGCAGAATCTGGAGGTTAAATGTTCTGATGAACCCAGTTTAAAATGAGAGGCTTTTATTTGGGAGTTTAAAACTAAAGGAAGATCCAGATGGTTTCAGTAGTGGTTCTGTAAATGGAAACAGAAATGGAAACTATATCAAGTGATTGTGACAGTCTGCTGCTACAACATCTAGCCCTTCTAGATCTAAGCTGCAGCATCCAGAACCAGACACTGACTGACAGGGACTTCTGGTTCTGATGTCTGCAGCATCTAAAAACTGAACCTCTCCTCTACAGACATCTTTCCTCCTTTAGTTCAGGTTCTGCAGAACAACAGAAGCTTCATCAAACTGTTCCCACATCCACACAAGATCATCTTCATCCTGATTCACTGATCACCACATCCCTGTCTAGTTTTCCTCCATCCTGTTCACTTAACAAGGTGATTAGTTCCTTCAGAACTAACATCCTCCAGGAGCTTCAGTAGGTGAGATGTTGTGTTTCATCAGAGGAACCAATCAGAGCTTGAAAGATCTCAGTGAACAGACTCCAAGACTCTCTTCAGCTTCTGGCTTCAACAGGCAGCTGTTATTCCTCCACTGGTCCACCTCTGGGTGAATTAAAAGATCAGGTCTGAAAGGAGTCCAGATGTTCTGCAAAGACCTTCAGACTGTCTCCATCTGAGCAGACTTCATCTGATGTGTTTCCTCCTGCAGCTTCATGGAAACTTTCCTCCAGCAGCTTCATCTGATTGAGGATCTCCAACATGATCTTTGGTTCTTCTGTTCATGTTTATCAGAGATCTGCAGTCACTTCCTCTCAGCTCTGTCTGCTTTAATGGTCCAGGTAACATCTAATGATCTTTGTTGATCTCCATGAAAAAATCCACTGCTGCTTGTTCTCCATTTAAGAGGTTCTGATGTGGTTCTGAAGGGAAAGAGAGAGGAGGTGGTCCAGTTCAGCATGCTTCAATGAGGTCCTGTTCAAACTAAATAAAATAAAGTTAATTATTTCATAATGTAAAGAAATGTTCATACCCAGTTTATCTGCAGACTGGTTTCCAGTTTGTCGTCTTGGTAAATACGGCGTTTAGAACCAACCAGAACAAAATGGAGGATGATGGAAGTTGGCAGAAAGAGACGAAAAAGATGCCTGAAGTCTCAGTTTTATTTTTAAAAACTGTTTTGTTCTGCCAGGCTTTTATGTCATGATTTTATGTTGCTTTTATGTAGATCTTTATATGATTTCCTTGTATAATTCTTTGTGACTTTGTGTCTGTGAAAGACGCTTTATAACTAAACTTTACTTTCTCACTAAAGCTGCAAACACAAACTAAAACTTACCATTTCAGGTGTTCAGTGATGAAGGTCAGAGAAGAAAAACGTATTATTAACTACTTCCTGCTTCAGGGAGAAGCTGACGAATCCCATCACAGGTTAATGACCTGAGTGAAGTTGCTTAGTTCAGAATGTTTAGGTGTTGAACTATGAATTTGATTAAATACATTTTACCATGAATGAAATACATGTAGAACTACATCTTGTTTAGGATGAACTGGTACGACACTTCTGCTTCAAAAAGAAGTTATAAACATGTGTTAGCTATCTAATCTGTATTTTCAAGCTAGATTTCATGATCATAAGCAGTCATCAAGACTTTAACTCACCACCAGTGAATCAAAGTAAGTTTATGTCCACTTAAGGACACTTTATTACAGTTATAGCTGATTGATTGCATTACTATTTCATGACAAAAACATTTTAAAGAAAATTGCTAATTTCATTTGTCTATTTTTCTAAACAGAGGCCAAAGAAATCAGTGGTGGACAACAAAGCTGTATTTGTAGTCCTCTGTGCTTCAAAAGAAGCAGCCATTAAAAATAGCAACATTGCAGCTCCAAGTGACGACCTATGGAGAGATCTCTGCTAAAAACCTGGTGAAGTTCTGACTATTTATCTGGTGAAATAAAAATAATTATTTCAATGTAGTGACTGTCAGTGACAGGGCTGGTTGACCTTTGGTGACCTTTAGAAACTTTTGATATCTTTAAAATTAAAGCGCCACAAACAAAGATTCTTGAAGAAGGTGAAGGGGGCAGCTTCACTCAGGTCTTGTCATTTCATTATTTCCCTCTCTGTGTTTCTCTTAAAGCAGTCTGAAGTTTTCTGTAGTTTTCTGAACTGTTTTTAATCTCTATAAATTATTATGTGTTGATTAAAAGCAGCTTTCAGACAGTCTGCAGATGTGAAGAGCAGATTAACCGTGAATGTAGGGAAAACAGGGTGTTTCTAATCAGCAGTACCATCTCTAGCCCATAGAGGGCAGACTTTAACACAGTGAGTCATTCGGTGCATAAATGTAAAAAAAAAAAGAAAAGCCAGAGGAAGTTAGAATAGCTGACTTTACTTTTTAGTTTTGTTTTTTTAATTACTTTGTTTTAAATTCAGAACTTTGTCTCCTTTTTTAAAAGCCTCCTTCTCAGTTCGGCTCCTCCAACCCAATCACTGACCTGATTAACCTGAGAAAGACATCTAACCTCCATTAAAACCAAGAGTGATCTCTGCTAGAAACATTTGTTTTTTACTGGCTTCAACATTCAACACCTGAGTTTAAGAACACTGAGGTTCAGACCCTGCTGGTCTGGGAGCCGTCTGTGGCCCTCAGGACCATTAGATCTTCACAGCAGACAGAAACACCTGATCTGATCCCTTCAGGATGCTGAGCTGGTCAGAATTTATCAGCTGAGGTTCAGGATATTATGTGAGTCTTTATGAGACCAACAGCTCCTCCTTCCTGCTCTCATGGATCCAAAAGGCCAAATAAACAGCAGATTGAGTCATAATTAGACATTAAAGTGTATTAAAGTAAACTGAGTGAGAGCAGTGAGAGCTTCATCCAGAAAGATCAAGCTGGAGACAGCTGTTAGATAAAGAAACAAGTTTTAATAAATACTTCAGATTCTGCAAATAAAATATACAAAACTAGAAAAATACATTAATTATCAGAAATATAACTCATGAGAAGCTTTGAGAGGAAACCTGTTAACTTTAAAGAAATAATTTTGGACAATCCTGAAGAAGCAACAGTTCTCTGATGAAACCTCAACATTTACATTTTCTACAAAGAAACAACGAAACAACGATCTGATGTTCAAGATCTACCTTAACAAACTAAAACAGCTTTATGTGGTAATATTTCATGTTTCACTTTAAATGAATCCTCTGATTTCACCTGAAAATAGTGAAATATTGATCTTTATAACAATAAACTCTTTCTAGTCTTTAGATGTTTTGTTTCAAACATAATTATAACACTTTGTGTGAAAATAATAAATCAGATCACATCACTGTTGTATTTCTGATCACTGCTGGAGGAAATCCTCAGTCTTTAGTTTCTCTGGACATCCCATAATAATTCATCAACCAGAGCAAAGATGTTTCCTGGAAAAAGCTGGAAAAGTCCAGCTGGAGTCAAACTGTGGAGCTCTGAGCTTTGAGCAGAACATCAGAGAAGCTCTAAGATGATCAGAGCTCAGTGGTGCTGGTTTCATCAGAACTTCCTGATCAAAGCACCAGTTTAACCAGTTGATCTGAACCAGTTTATCTGGAGCTAAAAGATCATCTGATATGTTAATGATCCCTGAAAGTGTTTCAGCTCAGAACTGAAGCAGCAGCTGGTCTGAGATCCAAGATGGAGGTCAAAGGTTGGTTACAGTCGCACAGATCAGCAGACTGGTCAATGATCTTAGAGCGCCACCATCTGGTCACACAGAGTTACTGCAGAATACTGGTTCTGGTTGAGTCCAGAAACCTTTTTAGAAAACTACAATTCATTTATTCATTGAAATATGACATTTTACACACGAGAACAACTTGAAATAAATCTGATGTTTGTCAACTGGTTTGTTTTGTTTCTGTTTTTTTTCTGAACCAAATGATCAACATCAGAAGAACCATCAGAACTGCTGTCAGTCCCAGTGGGATGAAGAGGAAGATCCATCCTCGTCTCTTTGGTTCTGGAGTCAAAGTTGGTCTCTGAGTTTGGATCTGATCAGCTGCTGCTGGGAGAGAAATCAGGAGACAGGTCACCTAAACTATGAATGGACTGAATTTATAAATCGTTTTCTAGACATATTAATCCCTCAAAGCAGTTCAAACCAAGGCGTGTTTATTTGTAGCTAAAGAACATTTGAGTAAGAAGACAATTCAAAGTGTTTCAGATGATGAAAACATAGAAAACACAGAAAAACGTTCATTGCAGTGACATCATGCAACTCCAATGAAGTTGAGACGTTAAAATAAATAAAAACAGAGTACAATGATTTGTGAATCCTGGTCAATCTATAAGCATTGAATCCACAACAAAGACAAGATATTTAATGTTCAAACTGATAAACTTTGTATTTTTGCAAATATTCACTCATTTTGAATTAGATGTTTGCAACACAATCCAAAAAAAGCTGGAACAGGGGCAGCAAAAGACTGGAAAAGTTGAGGATTGCTCAGAAAACACCTGTTGGATCATTAAACAGGTGAACAGGTTATTGGAAACAGGTGAGGGTCATGATTGGGTATTAAACGAGCATCCCTGAAATGGTCAGTCGTTCACAAGCAAGGATGGGTCAAAGGTCACCATTTAATGAACAACTACATGAGCAAATAGTCCAACAGTTTAAGAACGTTTCTCAATGTACAACTGCAGGAAATATAGGGATTGCATCATCTACAGTCCATAATATCATCAGAAGATTCAGAGAATCTGGAGAAATCTGAATTTAAGCAGCAAGGCTGAAAACCAACACTGAATGACCATGACCTTTGACCCCTCAGGAGGCACTGCATTAAAAACCGAACCATTATCAGGTAACAGCTCGCTGCTACATCAACAAGTGCAAGTTAAAACTCTACCATGCAGAGATGAAGCCATGTATCAACATCACCCAGAAATGCTGCCAGCTTCTCTGGGCCTGAGCTCATCTGAGATGGACCAACCCAAAGTATAAAAGTGTGCTGTGGTCTGACGAGTCCACATCTCAGATTGTTCATGGAAATCATGGACATCATGTCCTCCTGGCCAATGAGGAAAAGGACAATCTGGATTGTTATCAGTGCAAAGTTCAAAGCCAGCATCTGTGATGGTATGGAGGTGTGTTAGTGCCCATTGCATCATGGGTAACTGGTACATCTGTGAAGGCAACATTAATGCTGAAAGGTGCAGGTTTAGGAGCAACATCTGCTGCCATCCAAGCAACGTCTTCTTCAGGGACGTCCTGCTTATTTCACCAAGACAAAGCCAAGACACATTCTGCACGTGTTACAACAGCAAGGCTTCATAGTAAAAGAGTTCTGGTTCTAGACTGGCCCGCCTGCAGTCCAGACCTCTCTCCCATTGAATCTGTGGAGCATTATGAAGCACTAAATAGGACAACAGAGACCCTGGACTGTTGAGCAACAAGTTGTTCATCCAGCAAGAATGGGAAAGACTTCCAGCTCCAAAGCTTCAACAATTAGTCCTCAGTTCCTGAACCCTTATTGGGTGTTAAAAGGAAAGGTGATGAAACACAGTGGTGAACATGACCCTGTCCCAGCTTTTCTACTATGTGTTGCTAGCATCAAATTCAAATTGAGTTATGAAAAAAAAACTATGTTTATCAGTTTGAAGATTAAATAAATTGTCTTTTTAGTGAATTAATTTTCTTCTAAGTTGAACAGGATTTATAAATCAATGTATTCTGTTGTTTTTGATGTTTTACACGTTCCAACTTCATTGGAATCAGGGTTGGAAAGAAAGTAAAGAAAAGTTGGACTACAGACTAAAATTAATGGTGCTTCAGTTAACAATTTAATTAGAATAGTCAAAGGCAACTCTAAACAAATGGGTTTAATCTTGATTTAAAAGAACTCAGAGTTTCAGAACTTTTATAGTTCTGGAAGAGAAGACTGTTAGAACCCCATTCACCCAGTCACACACACACAGTTACAGGTTGGTAAGTGCCTTGCCAAGGGGCATATTGACATGTGGCAGAAAGGAAGCTGGAACTGAACCCACAACTTTCTTGTCTTAAGAAAATGACTCTTTCCATCGACCCATTGCCACCTCAGTAACTGTGAGACACTGATGTTTAGATGAAAGTTCTCATTTTAACGCTACAATTTAAACATTTTTATATTATTTCTTCTCACCAGAGACGTTGAGTCGACATCTTCCAGAACCAGAACCTTCATCAGTTTTCACATAACACAGATACAGACCAGAGTCTTCAGTCCTCAGTCTGGACACATGGAGTCTGATTCGTCCTTCTCTGAGGACGTCTTTGTCACTCTGGACTCGTCCTGAAAACTGTTCATCCTGAGACTCTGGAACCTCAACACCATCATGGACCTGATACAGAACCAGTTCTCTGGGAGGAGCTATAAGTTCACAGAGGATAAACAGTTGTCTCCAGGATCCATGAGGTCTGGTGGTGAAGGTCCACTCCAGAGTGATGTTGTGGTTCTCCTCTGCCTGATAGCAGCTCTGTGTCACATTCACTACAAATGTTGCTGCTGAGGAGACAGAGAGGGAAAGAGAGGAGCAGACACACTGAGAACTGGAACATGGGAGTCTTTAAACTACATCTCTAGAGGTTTCTGTCACATGATGGTCTCTGTGCTGTCAGAGCTCTGCTTGATTCTCTTCAAGTAAAACTGCTTGATCAAATGCAGCTGGAGGATTGAAGTGTTACCTTCACTGACAGACTTTTCACTGATTATTGATGGATTTAGACTGAACAAAGAGAAGATGGAAACTGACCACAGAGACATGAGTTGAGGATGATGAGCAGCAGGATCCTGCAGATCATCTTCTCCCTGTGAGGGGAGACAGAGGAGAAGAGTCAGCAACACATCAGCTCCAACATCTCTAGGAGACAACATTGAACATCTGAACTCAGAACATCTCAGTCTGATCTTCAACCTCAGCTCCTTCAGATGGAAACTCTTGAATTCAGTACCTTCAGGTTCTCTGGTGGTTCTGATGGAGATCTGTGGTTACTGCAGGTTTGAATCTGGATCAGTACAATGTTCAGAGCAGAGATCAGAACCTTTATAACCCAAAGAACCATATGATGATCATCAATCCAACTAAATACATTAATGATGGAGCTGCTAAACCTTCATGACCCTAAAACACAATCAGCTCATCAAATGTTAGAGATACAATCAGTCACCTTCTATACAGCTTCATCCATAGTGGGTCGATCTCCAGCAGTCTATGGGCGGGAGGCGGGTTCACCCTGGACAGGTTGTCAGTCCATCGCTGTTAGAGATACAAGTTGAAGGAAATATGCTGATTGGTTGAAGAATCTCAAACTGATTTATGTTTTCATGTTTCAAAGCAAAGAAAACTTTTACAAAGAGAATGTTTAGTAATCATGATGTAGAGAAAATTATCATTTAGTATTTTTACTGACAAACTTCAAGACATAAAAACAAAATAATTCTTAATATTGTTGATCTAAACTCAGTAACTTCTGGTAATTAAAAACAACCTGACAGGAAACATTGTAAATCATTAGTTTAGTAAAATGCTCGTATTATCAGAGTTTCTATCAGTTCTGGAAACACAGTCAAACATTTCAACAGTGAATAAAGGTCCAGACAACATGTCTGTATAAATATGGATTTATTAATGACACGTGAACATTAGAAACAGACTAACTGAAGCAGATAAAGTGCTTTATGCTCAGTAACAAAGTGCATCAGTTCATCCAGCTTTAAGACAAAATAACAGAACAGATCAATGTGTCTGATTGAGTCCAGAAAACTTTAGAACTGATTTAAAACATCAGCAGGAAACAACAGAGAGAAGGAAACAAGATCCTCTTCAGATACAATCATGGAGAAAAGTAAGAACCTCCTTCAGTTTAAAGGTTCTACCTTCAAGAATAAAATATGATTTATAGAAATAATCTGGTTCCAACTTCAGGTAAATAAAACACTTCTTACATTTAACATGTTCTTCATTTAATTAAAACATTATTAGTAATACAAAATCAGCTTTTAAAAACACTTAAGCTTCTCTGAACGTTGAGAGAAATGACCTCTGACCCAGAGCTCCATCAGATCCTCTACATGCCTCAGTCAGCAGGTCACAGGTTAAAGTTCATGACAGAACAATGAGGAAAAGGCTGAACAAGTATGGATTGCTGGAAGAGTCACCAGGAGAAAGACTCTTCTCTCTAGAAAGTTCTGGCAGCAGAACTTAGGTTCTAACAGCTGCATCTGAATGAAGCTCCAGACTTCTAGTCTGAAACACCAAAGCAACTGTCAAGCACGGTAGTGGAGGACTAATGATCTGGGCTTGTTCTGCAGCACAGGACCTGGACACCTTGCAGGCACTGAGTTGGCCAAAATCTCCTCTGGACACCAAGATGTTCTAGAGTCCAATAAGAAGCAGTTTAACAGAACCATGAAGGTCTATTAGGACCTTCATGGTTCTGTTAAACTGCTGAAATAAAGTTTGACTCATTCTGATGTTTTCTAAAACAGTAACTGAAGAGAAGTTTGACCATCAGAACTGCTGCTGCTGCTGCTGCTGTCAGTCCCAGTGAAACACAGAGACCGATTCTTCCTGGACCTCCTGGTTCTGGATCCACAGTCGGTCTCTGAGGTTGGGAGACATCAGCAGCTGCTGAAAGGACAAAACATGAAGAGAATTTATGCTCTCATCATCATCAGTTGATAGTTCTTCATCATCTTCTGTCAGAGAAACTGTTGTTCTGTCTCTATTGGACCTGGTTCTGGTTCAGTTGTAGCTTTGAATTTAGTGTGACCAGAAGAATAAAGAGTCATGAAACATCAGTTGACTGATATAAAACCACTAGAGCAACATCACACAGAGACACTTGGTTCTGAAACACATTAAACCTCAACAGCACCGGTTCTCCAGAACTTCTGGAATATGGAGGGTTTTTAATCAACCCATTGACTCTGTAGGGCTGCAGGCTGGAGCAGCTATTAGCACTGCTGCCTGGCAACAAGAAGGTCCTTGGTTTAAATCCCTTTCTGTGTGGTGTGTTCATGTTCTCCCTGAGCAGTTCTAGAGACTCCAGCTTCTCTTCATAGAAAACATGCAGGTTAGGTTAACTGGACTCTCTTAGTGGGTGGGTTCTGAGTGTCTCTGTGATGAACTGTTCAGGGTGAACCCCACATCTCCCTGTTTGACCTCTACAGGTCAGCACCAGCCTCACGACCCCATGACCCTGCAAGGATTCAATATTTACAGAGAACGGATCAGTATCTGGATGACATTAAGATGGGAAAAATACCATGAAGGTTCTGAAAACTTGTTGCCTTTTATCAGAAAGGAATAAAGTTCTGTTCAGTTTAATCTTACCAGCATCAATATGTTTCAGGTTCAGTTGTTGCAGTAGAAACTCACCAGAAACGTTGAGTCGACATCTTCCAGAACCAGAACCTTCATCATTCATCACGTCACACGGATACAGACCAGAGTCTTCAGTCCTCAGTCTGGACACATGGAGTCTGATTCGTCCTTCTCTGAGGACGTCTTTGTCACTCTGGACTCGTCCTGAAAACTGTTCATCCTGAGACTCTGACACCTCAACACCTTCATGGACCTGATACAGAACCAGTCCTCTGTGAGGAGCTAACAAGCTGCAGGTAATAAACAGATATCTCCAGGATCCATGAGGTCTGGTGGTGAAGGTCCACTCCAGAGTGATGTTGTGGTTCTCCTCTGCCTGATAGAAGCTCTGTGTCACATTCACTACAAATGTTGCTGCTGAGGAGACAGAGAGGGAAAGAGAGGAGCAGACACACTGAGAACTGGAACATGGGAGTCTTTAAACTACATCTCTAGAGGTTTCTGTCACATGATGGTCTCTGTGCTGTCAGAGCTCTGCTTGATTCTCTTCAAGTAAAACTGCTTGATCAAATGCAGCTGGAGGATTGAAGTGTTACCTTCACTGACAGACTTTTCACTGATTATTGATGGATTTAGACTGAACAAAGAGAAGATGGAAACTGACCACAGAGACATGAGTTGAGGATGATGAGCAGCAGGATCCTGCAGATCATCTTCTCCCTGTGAGAGGAGACAGAGGAGAAGAGTCAGCAACACATCAGCTCCAACATCTCTAGGAGACAACATTGAACATCTGAACTCAGAACATCTCAGTCTGACCTTCAACCTCAGCTCCTTCAGATGGAAACTCCTGAGATCAGTAAAAAGTTCAGAGCAGAGATCAGAACCTTTATAACCCAAAGAACCATTTTACCTTCAATCCAACTAAATACATTAATGCTGGAGCTGCTAAACCTTCATGACCCTAAAACACAATCAGCTCATCAAATGTTAGAGATACAATCAGTCACCTTCTATACAGCTTCATCCATAGTGGGTCGATCTCCAGCAGTCTATGGGCGGGAGGCGGGTTCACCCTGGACAGGTTGTCAGTCCATCGCTGTTAGAGATACAAGTTGAAGGAAATATGCTGATTGGTTGAAGAATCTCAAACTGATTTATGTTTTCATGTTTCAAAGCAAAGAAAACTTTTACAAAGAGAATGTTTAGTAATTATGATGTAGAGAAAATTATCATTTAGTATTTTTACTGACAAACTTCAAGACATCAAAACAAAATAATTCTTAATATTGTTGATCTAAACTCAGTAACTTCTGGTAATTAAAAACAACAAGGACAGGGATCATTGTTGTTATTAAAACTAAATGATCAGGAAACCATGAGAAGATGTTTCAGGATGTCTTCAAGGCTGCAAAGACTTCTCACCAATCTGCCTCCATTCATTTTCTAGAGCTGCTTATTTTCATTGGTTAAATCTGCTTCTTCATGGAGGTAACATCAGTCTGTCAGTTCATCAGGTGAAAACATCATCATTGTAGGAAATCTAGAAACCACTCAATGATTTGATGGATTTTCTTCTTTCCACTCTAAAATAATCCCACATGTTAAAATCAAAGAAACACTCACTGGATTTAATCTGAGAACAGATAATCTGCAGCAAACTGTTGCTGGAACACATCTGGTTAATCTGCAATGGTTGGATTTATTATTAATGAGAGATGATCTTTCTACTAGAAACCAAACATTTATGATTAGTTTCTTCAGTTTATCCTGCAGCTCAGATCAGATGTTCTAACTTCCTTAAATTGAGGTTACAGGAAAAGAAACAAACTTGTGTTGCTGTCAGGATGTGGTTTACGGGGTGAATCCAGAATGCAGACAGGCAGGCAGAGATGTGGTGAGTAAGAGTTTAATTTTCCAAAAGAAAAACTCACAACAAGCAGGTGGTACCAATAGCAGGCGTGATACATGGACAGGCTTGGCATGAACCCAACAGAGTGGATGTTTCCACAAAGAGTAAACAGAACAGCACAGTATTTATGGGCAGGAGTCTGGACACAGAGAACTGATTGGCATTAAACAGGTGGACCAGATGAAGCTGATTGTTTAAGCAGAGACAGAGAATGAAAGCTAAACATGGCTGGAAAAAGTAGATGTCCAAAGAAACGATCTAACCAAGAGAAAGAACTGAAGCACCACCTGGAAAACATGGAGAAACTTGGAGAAACTTGAAGAACAGAATCAGAGAAAAACTCAAAACAAAAACTCAAACACCCTCAAATCATGACAGTTGCAGACATACGACTCCATTTCATTGTGGTTTGCAGACAGTTGTTCTGCTTTGTACACAGAAACATCACCTGCATCATCATAAAACCTCTTTGTAATTAATCCAACTCTTCCACTCTCACAGGATACAAAGCTTTTAAATACAAGAATATTTGAGGAAGAGAAACATTGAAGGTTAACCTTCAGTTTGTTACTGCTGATATATTGACCTGTGCTGAATTTGGAGACACTAAATTTACTAATTAAACTGCTGTCAGCATAACTGGTTCACAACAGAATTTACTCAGATAAATATATTTTTAATTATATTAACTTAAAGCAAACAGATCAGCAAAGTACAGCAACTTACTTGTTTAGTTTCTCGTCTTTTGAACCTGGACGTCCTGCTGCTCTGAGCTCAGTAACAGAAACACTTCAATCACTTGATAGAAAGGTGATGGTTCAATGCCAGACTTTGCTTTTTGTTCTCGTATGACTGGTTGATCACATCCATTAAAGTATTACATGGTTTCAAAGGTACACTACCGCTATGCGGTAAACATCTAACCCATCTTTCACTTCCTTACTCTCAGTTCAACATTTAACAAACTCAGCTGGTCTCATTCTTCCTTGTCTTAATAAAACAAATTTAATCTGATAGGATTTTCATACTTTCTGAGAGGCTGTCATGGCTGACATGCCGTTCCAGACAATTTTTCAATTTCTGCTCTTAAAATGTTCTAGTTTGTCCTTAATAAGTTTGCCTTTTTTATTTCTGTTCTAACTTTTTGGTCTCTCTTTTCTCTCAGCATGACCTGTTTTAAAACAAACTCACCAATCTGCCTCCATTCATTTTCTAGAGCTGCTTATTTTCATGGGTTAAATCTGCTTCTTCATGGAGGTAACATCAGTCATTTGCGTCTCTCTAAGGTTAAACTTTCACTTGAGAATCAGGAGTATCCCATACTAGTACCCCATAGAGAATCTGGTAAATGGTTTACTGACCATGGTATCACTGTGCTCAATTGGCCTGCCAACTCTCCTGACCTGAACCCCATAGAGAATCTGTGGGATATTGTGAAGAGAACGTTGAGAGACTCAAGACCCAACACTCTGGATGAGCTAAAGGCCGCTATCGAAGCATCCTGGGCCTCCATAAGACCTCAGCAGTGCCACAGGCTGATTGCCTCCATGCCACGCCGCATTGAAGCAGTCATTTCTGAAAAGGATTCCCGACCAAGTATTGAGTGCATAACTGTACATGATTATTTGAAGGTTGACGTTTTTTGTATTAAAAACACTTTTCTTTTATTGGTCGGATGAAATATGCTAATTTTGTGAGATAGGAATTTTGGGTTTTCATGAGCTGTATGCCAACATCATCCGTATTAAGACAATAAAAGACCTGAAATATTTCAGTTAGTGTGCAATGAATCTAAAATATATGAATGTTAAATTTTCATCATGACATTATGGAAAATAATGAACTTTATCACAATATGCTAATTTTTTGAGAAGGACCTGTACAGTTCAGTAAAATTTCTTGTGAATCAAGTTAAAAGGCAGCAATAAAACCATTAAATTGCTGTCTCTGACTGTAGCACAGGTCAATATATCTGTAATAACTTAATCTTCAATAAACATTTCTCCAGTCTGTATCGTTCTTGATGTTGAAAGTTTGTGTCCTGAGAAAGAAGAAGATATTTATGAATTATCAGAAGTTCTGTAATATTTCTCTGATCATCTCTACAATCAATATAAAGAAGGTGGATTTAATCCAGAGTCCTCTGTATGTGGAAGATGGTTGGAGATCTAGTTGGGGTCAATGTGGCTCTAGATAAAACACTCTGAGAGGTCAGTGTGACTAGAAAAGCTCTAATTAAATTCAGTCCATTTACCATTTATAGTCTCAGCAGATCAGATTAATCTGTTATATTTTATTGTCCATCAGATTTTATTCTGTTTCAGGCTTTTTGTTCAGATTATAGAACTAATTTAACAGGAACTTGAGTTTAAATAAATGAATGACTGGTTTATAAAACATGAGTTGTTATAAAACTAAAAACACTCTTGGTGTTTCTAAATGAGACTCAAGTCAACCTGGTTAATAACTGATTGTTGATCTTTACTCAAATAAAATACATTTTCTTTCTTAATCCAGTTGATGACCAGACTCAGATAGATGAAGGTTTCTAATTTCTTCTTCTGGTGTTTTTGTTACAGTTTCACAATCTGAAGCTTTGACTGAGGAGGAATTGTGAAAAATAATCATTGTGGTAAATTATGTGCTGATGGAGGCGATGTGTTTGTCGAAAGCAGAACTTTCTGCAAACCACAGTGAAATGATTTCCCATGTGTTGTGATTATGAATCTGAGAATATTATTTAATATGAATATTTTATCAAATAATATTTCGGTCTGTTAAGGGTTGTCCTGTGAATACCAGCCCAGTAAGGCGATGGTATTAGGACACAATAGAAAGGTGTGAGACGAGCTCTGACATTATTGAACAGCATAAACTCTGCACATATATGGAATGAATTCACACAATTTCTTTTCTAGAGCTTTTCTAGTCACACCGACCTCTCAGAGTGTTTTATCTAGAGCCACATTGACCCCAACTACAACTCCAACCATCTTCCACATACAGAGGACTCTGGATTAAATCCATCTTCTTTATATTGATTGTAGAGATGATCAGAGAAATATTACTGAACTTCTGATGATTCATGAAGCTCTTCTTCTTCTTTCTCAGGACACAAAACGTTCAACTACATAAACAATACAGACTGGAGAACTGTTTATTGAAGATTAAACGTTATTATCAGGGTTTCTCTGCTTCATTGGACTCAAGAAGTTCTGAAGGAGTAATAAAACCATCCTCTGGTCATTGAGCTGGCTGTCTCTGTTCCTGCTGTTTTCCTCTGGCCAGACACATCTTCCAGGAGACTCACTAGCAGGACAGATCTTAACGACAATAAAACAACAGATTAACTCACCTGATCTGATGTGGATCCAACCACCTGGTAAACCTTGAGGTCCGCTGGAGAAGGAGCTCTGTAGACGGCTGGCAATGCTAGAAGAACACCACGAAGTGACACCAAGGAGGAGAGACGATCAGATGAGGTTTATGTCTCTGATTCACAGTGAACCAAACTCTAGTGTCTGTGAACCAAACTCTAGTGTCTGTGAACCAAACTCTGAGTGTCTTCTTGTGTTACTGGGGGGCGTTCAGGGAGCCTCGTAAATCTGACTTTCTACTGTTTAGCATGTGGAGGAACTCTAGAAAAACGTCTGTTAACAGCTTGATAATAATTCATGTAACAACTGTAACATGGCCTATCTATACTTCTCCCTGTAAACGGTCGTTCGCCATATTAAATAACAGATGTTTCATCAGGCTGAGAGTCTGACTGATTTAATGAGAAAAACACAGACTGAACATCTTACTGCAGGTTTAATAACATGGCTGCTGAGATACATCTGAGTTTACAACTAAACATTTTTATTTTTCGTTTGTTTCCGTTTAAACTTTTCACACTTGACTCGAAAGCTTTAGCGTCCGATTCTACCTGAACGCATCATGAGTAACTTTGCGGCTTCTACAAAAGGATATACAAAGGATGAGGAAGTCCTCGCTGATAGGACAGCAGCTACAGGAGGGAGGAGTTCCCCTCCCAATACCATACCGTCATTGTGATTCATTCAAAGACCTCTGGGCCCAACCACAACTCATGAGCTCTGTAACTATGTGTGTATATATATTTATAGGCCGATATTTTTCATCAACATTTCAACCCAGCAGTTAAAGGTAAGGAACTCCCGGGCCCCTTTTTCTTCCCAGTCCGCCCCTGAACAATAGATTAATTATATTCAACCAAGTCTGAGCCATATTATATTCAGTATATTTGGTTCAGTTTCAGTATTTGTATGTATTTATTTTATGCTATTTATGTTATCACTCTTTAAACATGTCATACTAGGATTATGTTAATATTTCATGGAGTTAAATTGCTCTGTTCATTCTCTGTTTCTAATAACACTTATTATATTATTATATCTTTATATATCCTTATTATCATTGTGTTTGTACTGAACACTTGCTTGTTTCCTGCTATAATCTGTAAATGTCTCCGCTGTGAGCAATGAATTTATATCAAGATATTAGCATAATTAATATTTTAGAGTTGGCTTCAGTAACATTCATGACTGGTTGAACTTTAAAAGTTAATATAAACTGATGCAGAAGATGACTGCTGTCAATAACCTCTGCTTTGGGGTCAGGGGTCAGTCAGGGTCAGGGAGTGGAGGATGCCTCTCTTCTTCTCTCCGTTTCTGTTTTCTGCTGCAGGATTTTTCATGTGTTTCTACAAATTTGTTGTATTGCCAAAGTATTTAACAGCCTTCTTCCAAACTATTCAACTTGCTGCTGCCTCTGATTGGGCCTGAAAGTTCAGCCACAGAGCGCTCCTCTTCCTCTCTGACATCTTCCTCTACATAGCTCTGTGTTTCTGCAGAGTGAGCCTGTCTGACTCCTGTGACGGTGCAGGGTGGGGTTGAGAGAGGAAGAAAAGTTTGTTTCTGAGGCAGTGATGAAGCAACCTGACTGTCGCCTGTTGAACCAAACAGCAGGAAGAAAGCAGTTCATACCAGAGGGAATCTGAGACTAACTTATGGGTCCCACCATACTAGACAAAGTAACTATTTAGTCACTTTTTAGAGTCTAAAATGATGTTACAAGCTGCTGACCAGAAAAACCAATGGAAGAAGATGCTTCATAAGGTTGGAGCTGCTGGTCACAGACGTGGATCATTTCTTTGTTCGCGGACATAACTTTCAAATCACATGTTTGCTTTAACTTCAGCGAACGTGAAATATTCTTCCAACTTTCAAACGCTGTCTTTGAATTTACTAGACTTCCCCCATAAACATGCTTCACTTATGTCTGCGAGGAGGAAACCTGATGCCTTCTCAGCCAGTCAGCGTGACGTATGCCGGTAAAGGAGTTCCCCTCAAAGTTAGAAAAACAACCACTGTCATCGTGGTTCAGTCAAAGACTTCTGGGCTGAGAAGATGGATGAAGTTTGGGTTACAGAACATCTGGGTATGTCTGATTTATTTATTGTCCACCAGTTTTTATCTGTGTGAAGCTTTTAGAACCCAACCAGAACTCAGTAGAACCTCTGCAGACCAACAGATCGGTTTCTACAGCAGGAAGTCATCACAGCACTGATAGAAACATGTTACCTCTCTGTGTTTCTAAATGCAGCTTCTAGGTCAGTATATTAGTGAGAACATCCTGATTTTAGATCTTCTACAACTGGTTTTCTTTTCTTCCTCAACTGATCAGCGGACTCAGATGGATGAAGGTTTCTGATGAAGATGAAATGTTTTTATGTCACAATGACAGATAAAAACTTCTCCACAGCGCTGTGGGTGGGAACGTCAGCAGGTGATTTCTTGGTTTAGCTTAAGGCGCTCCCTCTGGCCACGGGGAATTAAAACACAAAGCTTCCCCAGACACAGGCGCCCCAGATTTTTTCTGAATAGCCCCGGACTTCTTGATAGAAGAAATTTAGAAGTATTAAAAAGATGCAGCAATAAAATGGTATTGGACTTCACATTTTGATTTAAAAACAATCAGATTCAGTTGTGTTCCATATAATCAGGTCCCGCTCCACCTAACCTGACAATGAGTTAAAAAGAGAAGACAAAAATAGTTATTTGCGCTCTCGCAGCACCACGAATGCGTAACTACGTGTACAGCCAGAGTCGGACTCAATTCTGGAGAAGTCCAGAACAGGAGTTTACTCCAGGTCGACCTGCCTCCTTCATGACCTGAAAAGTTACACTGAGCGGCTCAAACGGATCATTTCAGAGCAACCATGGAGCCAACAAGAGAGGGAGGCTGGTGGGTGTTCAGGAACAGGTGGAAGCAGAGCGGTATAACCCAGGAGAAGATAGCAGTAAAACCTGAATGCTGAGTCAGAATGGACTAATTGTAAGTTACAGATAATCACTGATTCATCCAACAAGACATGAGGTGGAGGTTCACTCTAATGAGCATCTTCAGGGTCATGATGAGGAACTTTCTCCTGAGCTACAGGTGAAGTTAAATGATCTGTGATAGAAAACAGTAGCAACCTTCTCTGTGAGCTTCTAGCTGGATTTGCATCATAATGTGAAAATATCTGGTCCTTCAGTCAAAATAAAAGCATTTAATTATAACGTAGCTGAACACAATAAAAGGTCCTTCAGATCAACACATTGATCTCATTGCTGCAGCCAGTCTTATATTCTAGTTCTACATGTAGACAGAACCAAGTGTTCCTCAATAAACCAGTAAAATATCTCCTGGTTCCAGTAAGACGTTGTAGAAAGTATAAAAGTAAACCTCTCTCTTATCTTCCATATTTTCTGTACTGATTCTAAACATAAAGCTCTGGCTTTAAAGATGCAGGATAATTAAGAAATAAATCATAGCAATTAATCACAGGTGGACCATTGGTTAGTTAAATATTTTGTTTTTCTGAATTATACATGTAATATTATATAAACTAAACTAATTAAACAAGGATACAGTTTTACTGAAGGTGAGACATACATACTATATGTATACAGTTATTAATAACTGTAATATTAGTACTGATACGGTCCAGGATGAGCTCTATGCTATATTTTAAACACCACAACTTAACAACCGTTCCTCTCAGAAAGTGTTTAATAGAAATAATTGCACTAATGTCTCACATCCAGAGCAAAAGACTGTTGAAAATTTTTTCTTTTATTATTTTTGGCAGGACAATTTCTCCAGAAGTGAAATGAAGGACTGAAAAGATTCATAAAAGAAGGAACAATTTTAATAAAATGTTTCAAAAGCTCTTGTCATAATTAAATAAATGTGTTTTAGGATTTACTTATAAACTGTCTTATTTCCTATGGAAATATAAATATTTTGGGTTTGGGCTAATGCCCCCAATGTTTTTAGACCCTAAAAAGGCCCCTGGACAGAACCTTATCGGAGCTGAATGCTTGATAATGACCTGAAGTGGTAAATATTTTATGTAGTCTTGATATGATTGTGTAAAAGGGTCATTTAAAAATGTTGTAAATCTAGTTCAAGTAAACTTTAGCACGCTGTAGTCAGCTTTAATCATATTAATCATAAATTCTCAACAACAACATTGTGGCTGTATGGTGAAAATGTTGAGTGGCTAGTTGGAAAACCATCAGCCATAGTGGCCGGTGAGCAAAACAGTTCATGTCAAGCCCAGTTTACCAGTGTTGGGAGGACCAGCGTATCAAAATAATAGCGTCAGTAACTTTTTAGGTAATCTAACTAATTACTTTCTCATTTCCGTAACGCTGTTATGATGTTTACAATGTAACGCTATGCGTTACTATTAATATTAATCAAAACTTATGATTAAAACATAATTAATTTCTTAACCAAAAATCATTACTTATGAATAGAAATCAGAGATGTCCTCTGGTGTGATGATTATTGGCTGAACGCTCTTAATAATTACAAGTAGTAAATTATCATTATTAATTGATAATTATTAACTAAAACCACACTAGATGTCACTGTTTAATCAACCGCTTCACCGAAGGTGGGGACTTTGACCTTATCTTGACAGACAAATCACTCTTGCTCAAAATGAACACAAACGCTTTTTATTTATCTACGTGAATATTTATTAAATCAACAGCCCTGATCCACCTCGCTATTCTGATTCAATAATCTTCTCGTCTTCTCTGCAGCAAAACAAACTCAAGACGGTCGGCAAAAGGGGAAAAATATAACAGACCGTCAGCAGTCAACTGCTGCAATGCATGCTGGGAGGAGTAGTAGCAGACGACAATGGGAGGTATAATAGCAAACATATGGTCCAAAACTGGTCCGTTTCCACAATTTGGAGACAATTATGATGTTGTTGCAATGGCGTCTTTTTATCTCTAGAGGGCGCAGTAACGCTACTCACCACTGTCTATTTAATGCAGGTGAGATTAGGAGGTAAACAGTATTAGACCGTGTATCAATGAATATGAACATGAATCATCATATAAAGTTGTATGACGGCATATTAGATCTTTCTGGAGTTATCTGAGATAAAACCTGAACTAGAGGCAAGTATTTTATGGACACTGTGGAAATTAGAAGAATAAATAATAAACTGGTTTATTTTATGGAGATGGTTGATGGACACCTATGTTAGCAGGCATCACAACACCCTTCATCTCATCTTCAGTTCTGGTTAGCCTTCTACTGATGAAGTTTGGACCTCCACCTTTAATTTCAGGTCTGCTGTTAAACCCAGAAACCAGAGAGAGAACAGATCTGATCACTGAGCTCTCTGAACTGGTCCAAGGTGAATGATGTGAAGGTCTGTTGGTCTCCTTTAACACTGTTTCAGCTCTCACTGATGAGATCATGATGATGAGGAGTCTACTTCATATTTCACATCATTTAGGAAACATTTGAACACTTTTTGTTCAAATCTCCCTGAGTAATAAATAAAACTTTATGTCTCTGGTGTGTTTTAGTAGATTTGACTGAATAAATCATTAGTTTAGTAAAATGCTCGTATTACCAGAGTTTCTATCAGTTCTGGAAACACAGTCAAACATTTCAACAGTGAATAAAGGTCCAGGACAACATGTCTGAATAAATATGGATTTATTAATGACACGTGAACATAGAAAACAGACCAACTGAAGCAGATAAAGTGCTTTATGCTCAGTAACAAAGTGCATCAGTTCATCCCAGCTTTAAGACAAAATAACAGAACAGATCAATGTGTCTGATTGAGTCCAGAAAACTTTAGAACTGATTTAAAACATCAGCAGGAAACACCAGAGAGAAGGAAACAAGATCCTCTTCAGATACAATCATGGAGAAAAGTAAGAACCTCCTTCAGTTTAAAGGTTCTACCTTCAAGAATAAAATATGATTATAGAAATAATCTGGTTCCAACTTCAGGTAAATAAAACACTTCTTACATTTAACATGTTCTTCATTTAATTAAAACATTAGTAGAAATACAAAATCAGCTTTTAAAAACACTTAAGCTCATATCCATAGCAGGGATGTTTCATCTGCAGACACTCAGACTGGTGGTGGGCTTACCGTGGCGCTGATTGGGCTTCCACTTTGACCCTAGAGGTATACAGGTCCTTCTCAAAATATTAGCATATTGTGATAAAGTTCATTATTTTCCATAATGTCATGATGAAAATTTAACATTCATATATTTTAGATTCATTGCACACTAACTGAAATATTCAGGTCTTTTATTGTCTTAATACAGATGATTTTGGCATACAGCTCATGAAAACCCAAAATTCCTATCTCACAAAATTAGCATATCATTAAAAGGGTCTCTAAACGAGCTATGAACCTAATCATCTGAATCAACGAGTTAACTCTAAACACCTGCAAACGATTCCTGAGGCCTTTAAAACTCCCAGCCTGGGTCATCACTCAAAACCCCAATCATGGTAAGACTGCCGACCTGACTGCTGTCCAGAAGGCCACTATTGACACCCTCAAGCAAGAGGGTAGACACAGAAAGACATTTCTGAACGATAGGCTGTTCCCAGAGTGCTGTATCAAGGCACCCTCAGTGGGAAGTCTGTGGGAAGGAAAAAGTGTGGCAGAAACACCTGCACAACGAGAAGAGGTGACCGGACCCTGAGGAAGATTGTGGAGAAGGGCCGATTCCAGACCTTGGGGGACCTGCCGGAAGCAGGGGACTGAGTCTGGAGTAGAAACATCCAGAGCCACCGTGCAGGAAATGGGCTACAGGTGGCCGCATTCCCCAGGTCAAGCCACTTTGAACCAGAAACAGCGGCAGAAGCGCCTGACCTGGGCTACAGAGAAGCAGCACTGACCTGTTGCTCAGTGGTCCAAAGTACTTTTTTCGGATGAAAGCAAATTCTGCATGTCATTCTGAAATCAAGGTGCCAGAGTCTGGAGGAAGACTGGGGAGAAGGAAATGCCAAAATGCCAGAAGTCCAGTGTCAAGTACCCACAGTCAGTGATGGTCTGGGGTGCCGTGTCAGCTGCTGGTGTTGGTCCACTGTGTTTTATCAAGGGCAGGGTCAATGCAGCTAGCTATCAGGAGATTTTGGAGCACTTCATGCTTCCATCTGCTGAAAAGTTTTATGGAGATGAAGATTTCATTTTTCAGCACGACCTGGCACCTGCTCACAGTGCCAAAACCACTGGTAAAATGGTTTACTGACCATGGTATCACTGTGCTCAATTGGCCTGCCAACTCTCCTGACCTGAACCCCATAGAGAATCTGTGGGATATTGTGAAGAGAACGTTGAGAGACTCAAGACCCAACACTCTGGATGAGCTAAAGTCCGCTATCGAAGCATCCTGGGCCTCCATAGACCTCAGCAGTGCCACAGGCTGATTGCCTCCATGCCACGCCGCATTGAAGCAGTCATTTCTGCAAAAGGATTCCTGACCAAGTATTGATTGCATAACTGTACATGATTATTTGAAGGTTGACGTTTTTTGTATTAAAAACACTTTTCTTTTATTGATCGGAATGAACTATGCTAATTTTGTGAGATATGAATTTTGGGTTTTCATGAGCTGTATGCCAAAATCATCCGTATTAAGACAATAAAAGACCTGAAATATTTCAGTTAGTGTGCAATGAATCTAAAATATATGAATGTTAATTTTCATCATGACATTATGGAAAATAATGAACTTATCACAATATGCTAATATTTTGAGAAGGACCTGTAGATAATGTGTTTCACTTAGTGAAAAAGAGTTCATGTACATTCCCTGGGAAGTTTTTGTAACTTTTAGGTTATTCTTCACAGCTTTTCCCTTGAGGGCAGGACTGAGGTGATCAGAAATCAGCTGGAACTTAAGAAGAGCTGGCTGACGGTTCAACGCCTGAGTCGACCCATGTGGTACCTCTGTCCCTCTGGGAAATTATTCGTTGTTTTTCTTTGTACTCGCTGCCTTATGCTAACCCTGCCGTCTCCTAAGGTTACCTGCTGAGTTCTCCTCTGGATTTTTATTTCAAACTATTTGTAAAAATTAAACAAAAACACAACAAGTTGAACAAAGTGCAAACATAACAAGAAGAAGTTAGCCTACAGGTACAGCATGAATGAAGGGAAAGAAAAATCTAAATTACAATTAGCCAGACAGAAAATAAAGAAATTGTTCATAAAGCAACACTTGTGCAAATTACCAAATGTAACATAATAATGTTAGGATGAAATAAAATCCAATAACTTTTAGGTCTCCCCTGGATCTGTCTATCAAGACCAGAGACAGAGAACCCAAATGCAGCCAAACAAAGTGATAAGTAAAAAGGTTATTCACCAACTCAGGATCAGAAAGCAGGAGAACAGCAGTCAGCTTCCAGGAACCACTGAGAACAGAGAGACTAGTTAGTGGCTGAATACAAATCCAGAGGAAGTGATCAGACAGTGAATGAGGAAGCGTTCCAACAGACTGAAGTCGGTTTGCCGGACTGATCCAAATCCTCAGAGGAATCAGCTGAAGCTGTGACAGGAACACAGAGAGCTGCGATTGTCCTCTTGACAATAATTCCAGGTGAACTTGAGAGCCAGACGGGCTCAGGCTGAATAAACCAGTGGTTAGGCAGAGGCCAGAACACCAATCCGTCAGACAAGGGAGCAGGAAAGAAGGTAAAATCTGTGAGGCAAGGCAATGTCAGAGAACAAGATCAGTCAGGAAGAGAAACGCTGGATAACTACTCACAAATGTTTTCAAAAATCTGGCACCGTCTGCCTGTCATCAGAGGGCGTATAACTGCAGCTCCACAGTGTGTGGCATGATGGTGATTGCACAGCAGCGGCAGCAGCAGACAGGTGAAGCAGATGAGTTGATTGCATGAGTGAAGCAGAGCAGGCAGAGGGCCAGAATCATATCAGTCCTCTCGTTAATGCTACCTGGGTTCACAGTTCAAACCTTCTCGTACCAGAACCTCTCCTTTCCTCCACAACGTCAACATCAAAGCTCCTCTCTTCTTCCTGAACCTCCAGCCTAACTTCTCCATCCTCCAACACTCCACCATCTATTTTATATTGGAACGCAGCCCACCACAGGGATCCACACCGCTCTGCTCACCTCCACCTGGTCCCAAATCATTCTACCTGACAGATTAACTCCTTATTGCTCTCCTCACAGTATTCTACATTTATTCGCTTTGCTCATCTCTCGCTCTTCCTCACCAGTGATCCACCAGAACCCTCCTGGACCAATCATCTGCATCTCCTACATCCTTAGACTTTGATCGTTGTCTCCTGAGAGATTTCTTGCATGAGGTCAGAAGCTTGATGCAAAACATGACAAGAAGAAGAAATTAAAAATCTTCATCTATCTGAGTCTGGTCATCACTGGATTAAGAAAGAAAATGTATTTTATTTGAGTAAAGATCAACAATCAGTTTGCTGAACTTTCTCAGACCCAAGGTACAACTGTGAACAATAAATAAAACCTGAGCACTCAGTTTATTAGACAAAATTGTCTACTTGACATCTTCTGCTTTATGCGGGACTGGGTCGCAGGGGCAGCAGACTCAGTAGAGACGCCCAGATTCCCTCTCCCCAGATACCTCCTCCAGCTCCTCTGGGGGGAGTTGTTAGGTATTATTTAGTCAACTCGAGAGGTAAGAACGATACAGTCATAGTTACTTGCAGCAAGGGTAGCCCACTTTGCAGTGAAACTACAAAGTTTTGACACCCTATCTCTTATTTATATGCACAGTTCAACAGACAGTTCAGACAGGGTGTATGTGTGTGAGACGGAAAGGAGGCTGGTTCACACAGAGATAACAATGATCTCACACACACAGGGAGGAAGGCATAGTGCAGGTGCCTTCCAACACAAGGTTTTTACATGGAGTGATAACAAGTTTTTGCACCCATCCAACAGTCCCTCCTTTTATCACAAGTAAAAACATTTAATATAAAACGAGTAAGAAAAATACTTTGTATGAGCGAAAACCACGGACGGTAAACAGATTATATTTTGTGGGAAATACTCATACGGCCCCGCCGCCTCGGCGACCATTAAAGTTAAATGTTGATTAATACTTGAAATCATAAAATAAAAGAATAATACTTGAAATCATAAAAATAAAAGAATAATACTTGAAATCATAAAAATAAAAGAATAATACTTGAAATCATAAAAATTAAAGAATAATACTTGAAATCATAAAAATAAAAAAATGATACTTGAAATCATAAAAATAAAAGAATAATACTTGAAATCATAAAAATAAAAGAATAATACTTGAAATCATAAAAATAAAAAATGATACTTGAAATCATAAAAATAAAAGAACTAATACTTGAAAATCATAAAAATAAAAGAATAATACTTGAAATCATAAAAATAAAAGAATTAAAAAATCTGCCCTGTTTATGTCATCATTGTACTTTTCTCATTTCACTTAAGCAACAACTTCTTCCGATTTTCTGCTGTAAGGTTATTTATGAAATACAATGTATGAGTACACTCAGGCTTTTGGATGTGATTTATTTACAACATGTCATCATAATCGTCCCCTTCATTTTCGTGCATTTTCTACCTGGTTCAGTGTGCATATGCCACCATGAACAATACCAGAAATTTCTGTAGGAATGGATGTGCGTCATGTTCTTCCGTCAGTGTTCTGAGTATGGGTCCCGTCTGATGGTCCATCTCTTCTGGTTCGGTATCACCTCCTGTGGATCCTGCTTTAGATAGAGAAAGAGTCCTGCTACCAGAATTAAGCTCAGGCTTATCAGTCCTGTCCACATGTTACAGAGAGCCATTTTATAATTGGCGCAGATCAGCTGTTTTCTTCACCGGTTTGAGACGCTGGGACCATCTTTGAACCCGGACTTTCCTCTGCTACCCCGTCGGTTGGTTTGGCTCCTGTAACGGCAAAACTGGCTTACAGTGGCTTTTATGGATCCAGGAAGGCCTCTTCTGCTATTTTCAGAGCTGTGGGCGTTGTTAGGAGTATTGCAACGGCCCTTTCCACCGAGGAGTGCTCCAATCCTTCCGGTGGAGTGTCTTAATCAGGACCAGGTACTCCAGGCCCTCATTCTGTGGGATAGGAGCAGAGCTTATCGGCAGACCACTGGACATTTGTTCTTCTTTGTCTGCAACCTTTTATTCATCCACTCAGCTAATGAAGGTATCCTGTGTGCGTTCTCTATTTCATTCATGTCAGAGGGCAGAGAAAAACGGTCTGCCATGTACTATTTCTTTGAGAATACAAATTTATATCAGCACTTGGTGTCACGTGATCTCAGAATCGATATAGTGGGTGGAGCCATACAATGATGTACAGTAGGTGGCAAATGGAGTAATACCAGTTTGATTTGGGTTAGTTCTCATCCATAATTTAACCAGGGATAGCATTCGGGCCCATGGCCTCCCTGTTCTTCTTCCATTGTTTTCCTTAATCTTATTTAACTGAAACCCTAATGCATTAGAACTTAGTTCTATAAATTTATTTACAAAATGAGTTCCATTATCTGACCTTATAATCGTGTGATACCATATGTGGGGAAGAAATGTGTCACTAGGTTCATCTATTACAACTAGGCAATAATTTCTTCCCCCGTGTTGCAACAAATTATGCATGATCTGCAAAAATTATTGTGCCATAGTCAGAAAAATTTATAGTGTAGCATTAATGCTTTACCAGATGTGACATATTCCCCCCCTTGACACGTGGGTCTTCCCAATGTGTCACTGTCGCGCCATCGTGGTGTATAAAGTGTTTTTGGGAGGATTGGTTTATCTTCTATCTGATAGATGTCATCTTTTTTCTGTGCTCCTCTCTTTAGCCAGGCCTTTATTTCTGTCTTGGTTGCTGACTGTTGGGGGCGTCTTTCAGCACGTCTGTGTCTATAAATAGCAGATCTGACATTTTCTCTTTAATAGGTTGAAATGAGTTAGTTCTGTACCCCTGATATGTTTTAAAAAAAACCTCTATTTGCCAATCTTAGCATGGTGATGTACTGATCACCGAAAACGGATTGGCTGTCTGTGTATATAGTAAGTATTTGTCCCTCATGTAATTCACATGCCTCTTACGACAGCATATAATTCTGCTTTTTGGGCTGAGCATGTATGGGTAGAGATTTAGCTTCTATTATCCTATCGATGGTTGTTATTGCATAACCAACTCTATTCTTTCCATATTCATCTTTAGATGCTGAGCCATCTACAAACACAAACACATGAATCTGGTATAAGGGTTTGAGAAATGTCTTGTCTGGGTTTTGTGTCTTCTTCAACTTTTGCTTTATAAGAATGTGGTTTTCCATCTTCTGCAGTAGGTATTAGAGTACTTGGATTTAAAGGGCACATCTTTTTAGAGTTATGTTTGGCTGTGATAATAATAGCGATGTCAGTGTGATATGCCTTGCATGTAGCGTCAGGTGCTTCTCTTAATATTCCTGACTTCAACATATCTTGTATTACTGGCTTAGTATCTTCTTCAGCTTCTGGCTTTAAGGGGTATTGGGCGGACTAATGGCCTTTTTTCAGATATTAGTTTAACCTTGTATGGTGGGAACCCCTTTATAAGCCCTACATCAGTTGATGATTGGGACCACAGTGCAGGTGGGACAGCAGCTAGGGCAGGATGCATGTTGCTCTCTTTGCTCTCAGCTAAGCCCTGTATTTGTCCCTCTGCCTCATCTAAATGTGTCCTTAGATGGACTTTGACTATCCACGCCAGAGTGAGCTTCCAGATTCCTGTATTAGGATCTACCTTTGACAGTGTCAGTGCTGTTCCTGCAGAGGTTTAAAGCCTCTGTTTTTCCAAATTCTTATTATTCTTTTTTACCATATTTTATAAAGTAAGTCCTTATTACATTTAAAAATGAGATCAATATTTTGGTAGTTGCTATTATTAAAATAATGCTTGGTTTAGTTCTTATTAAAAATAAAAAATAAAAACTCACTCACTGATGAACACAAAAATGAAGGGCATATTATATCTTATAATCTTAGTTTATCTTACCCAGTTTTATAGATACAACATACAGTTTCAGTCAGCTTTGTATTTAGTTCAAGTAACTAAAGTTTGTTTCAATTAACTAAAGTTTTCTCTATTTCAGTCCAGTCCAGTAATTCTGTTAAGGTTAATTTCATCTTATGTTAAGTTTGAGTCTAATTCAATCATTTTGAACCTGACTGGAAAAAGTCTAAACATCTGTTAAAATCTTTTTGTTTTACCATAGAGAACTGACCTAATATTATTATGGTAATGTTGAGGACTCTAATTTTTACATAACATGAAACAGACATTTATT
Organism: Girardinichthys multiradiatus; assembly: GCF_021462225.1. NCBI lineage: Eukaryota > Metazoa > Chordata > Actinopteri > Cyprinodontiformes > Goodeidae > Girardinichthys > Girardinichthys multiradiatus. The sequence continues at coordinate 13,240,833 of NC_061807.1, read as the reverse complement.
TCACAAAAACAGAAAGTCAAACACAGACATTTGGCCACATGAAAGTTTAAATACCCTGTTTGTAAAAGAATTGTGAAAAATTGAAGACGGATCTATGAACTTTCTTATGGTTATCAGTATTTTCAATACAGGTAGAACCTTTGCCATCTTTAAATGATTTTTCGAAAAAGCTTCTGGAAACCTTATTAAGATATAAGTTTGGCAAAGATCATCAGAACATCAGACCTTTATTAGCGCTTTTAAGGTCCCTCAAAGATGCATTACAATGAAATCAGTCATTCCCATTCACACACATTCACACACTACTTACTTATTTTTCTGTCAGAGTCATTTTTTTGCAAAAATTTGAACATAATTTGACTTCTATTATTCTTAAAATGCACATTGTTTCCTCATAACCCCTTTTGTTTCCACAAGGTCTGTTTTGAACGCTTCAATTCTTTTTTTTTTTTTATTCACCAAGAATCAATAAGGTGGTCTTAGTGGGGTCCACCTTAAAGGTGTTATCTGTTGGGTGTCATGTTATCATTGTCAGGTCAGTGAGGTTCATAAGTCAGTCAGAACCTTGGTCATTTGGTCTGTGCTCATAATGTTTCATAGATCCAGCCTATGATTAGTCAGCAAAACTTCCACCTATAAGAGAAAAATTGATTGTTAATGAATGAGCTGCATTTCCTAGGAACACTGTCTTCCTCCTGGATGAGCATCACCTGTTGAAAAACTTTCATCATTGTTTGTTTCACATATTCAATCAGATCTTTATATTATGCCAGTAGGTGAAGTTGTTAGTATCTCATGTAGACTGACATATACTGTTGCATTGGAGAAGATCTCAGATTAAATAAACTTAGTTAGAGCTTCAATCCAGGTTCATTTTGTGTCTGCAGACTTTAGCCAATTTTTCTTTTTTTTTAATACATAAAGAGCAAGATTCAAAACATTTTCAAAAGCCAGATTGTGGCAGAATGTAGACAAACTGCTTATTGATTGACAAAATAACATTCAAGCACACAATCACCATATTAAAAGCTCAACTTCTAAAGAATCACTAAACTTCTGGGGTCCGGTTTTGGCCCGCGGACCTTGAGTTTGACACATGCAGGGTAGAGTTACAATTTATTTTCAGACCTTTCAGCAGAGACAGGCTTCTGCTGTTTGCAGAAGTTTTATCTTTGTTTTCAGGCAGCTACATCTCTTTGTCAAGGTCGTTTCACAGAGCTGAAATTTAACTTCTCTCAAAGAGGAAAAAATCAAGAATGCACACAATCTGAGCCAAATATGGAAATATTTCCCTGTAAAATGAATCTTTTGCATTTTATCATGATATTGTTGGTAGTATAACACCATAGAATGATTTTTAAAGCACCTGTTTCTCACTAATGCTTGCCTACAAAATCTTTTACTCTCAGATTACGTCTTTAACAACTCTAGTCATTGTTCACTGGGTTGTCCAGTTGGACAGTTTCCATGTTGTCCACATTGTCACCTCCTCTTTTAACTTCTTTTACCATGTCCTCTAAAACCATCTCTTAGTCTTTATAATTTGGGGCTACCTTGGTATTCTAACCTGGGATGGGTGGCAGTCCGCCCCCCTTTATTTGTTTTCAGTTAAGCTGAAAGTTTTTTTTCTGTGCTTTTCTTAAGGCCTCAGTATCATGGTTATGTCAGTTAAAAGCAGTATGGAGGTGGGAGAGCTTTAAACATTTTTTAGTTTCACATTTAAGCTGCAGCACTATTAGTAGTAACATTCAAGGAAGAGTAAGAAAATGTAGTATTTCCAGTATCTAAAGTCTGAAGAGATATCTTGACATAATTTGTCTTCCTCTAAAATAAAGGTCAGTCAGTCAGTCATTTTCTACCACTTCTTCCATAGTGGGTCACGGGGTAGCTGGTGCCTATCTCCAGCAGTCTATGGGCGAGAGGCAGGGTACACCCTGGACAGGTTGCCAGTCCATCGCAGGGCAACACACAAACAACCATGCACACACTCATTCACACACCTACGGTCAATTTTAGAGTGACCAATTAACCTAACAGGCATGTCTTTGGACTGTGGGAGGAAGCCGGAGTACCCGGTGAGAACCCACGCATGCACGGGGAGAACATGCAAACTCCATGCAGAAAGACCCCAGGCCGGGAATTGAACCCAGGACCTTCTTGCTGCAAGGCAACAGTGCTACCAACTGCACCACCGTTTTACTGAAAATTCACATAGCAATTTATTATGTTACCATTATTTCCATAGGTTCAGATACCCAAATTTGAAAATGGTGTAGATGTATAATTTATCAAAGGAATAAACACCGTACATTCAGACAGGTTTTCAGCATGTGGTCTTAAGGAGCTGTGCACCAGTATAAACAAAGTACAAAGTCTAATCTTCTCTCACAATGTCACTGAGTCCCTCACTGGAGATATTAGCAAACCTTTTCCTATAATTAGCATTACTGTTCTCCATAAGTGCTAAAACGTTTATAACCCAGTGTTTCATTTTATTTTATCAAGGCCCCTCATTTTACACATGGTCCAAACCAATGTGTCATTTAGCAAAATGATTGGAAAAGGTTTCAGCAACTAGGATCGCATTATGTAGAATTAAAGAATTAATTTGGGCCTAACTATTTATCTCAGCTAGATTTTTATTTTAAAAGAGAAACACACCTTTTTACAGCCATTTGTTGGTTCAAACGGGAGAAAGAAGCAGCTGAACTTGAAGAGAACAAATATCCAATATCCAAGCTACTAAAACTAGGTTGACCACAGCAGAATAAATCTTATAGACTGAAACTGCTGGAAGAGCTTCATGCTAAACTGTTCCTAAACAGTAAACTACATTTTGGGTAGCCCGATTTAACTTAATGGCTAATAATTGCTGAGCAGAAGCATCAGTGAGCTGCTGGTGCTTCTGACTATGTTTGTTGACAGTCTTGTTGCTTATTGCCATGCTGTGTAATGGCAAATGAGTCAAAGTGTGTAGAGTGGCCTAATAAAATCCAAATGAAATTTAAAAAGTGTGTAGCGTATTGGCTAAGTTGGTGAGTGTGCTCCGGTTCACTGGGAAGAGAGTAATTAAATCTGGCCATCATGGTTTCTTCAAACCCCACCCAATATAATCAATCAGACCAATAATGTCGTTCACAAACTCCTTCCCACAACCAATCACGGCTTTCACAAATTCTTCCCACAAAGGTTGATCCGACCCATCATGGTCTTACACAAACTTCTCCTACACTCAAAAAAACTCCCACCTGGGCACTGCTGAAAAACCCACTCACAACACATAGATGAAGCTGGTGATCAATAAAACTCTGTGTGCATTCAGGCAGCTTGTTTTTTTGTTTGAAACCAAATTTTTGCACTAAACAAAATGAAAAAGAAACAGATAACAAGCGCTCACTTTTGATTTTTTTTTTAAATTAGACGAGTAGCCATGACCCCGGAAATGACTCATTGAGACCGCCAAACAAACGGATAAGAAATCTACAACTCATCAAATGGAGAGCTTTATTTTATTCTATGGAAATAAAAGGGTAACTTTGAGAGCAGAATATATGATATATATATATATATATATATAAGCAGAGCTTGAAACGTTATACTAGTTCTATACCAGTTGGTATTTAACATTTGTTTAATAATACACATCTTGTTAAAGAAATGTGTGTAAGATAGATAGATAGATAGATAGATAGATAGATAGATAGATAGATAGATAGATAGATAGATAGATAGATAGATAGATAGATAGATAGATAAGATGAAGATTTCAGACCCCTTCATGATTTCTAAGTAGGAGAGCTTGCAAAGTCGCAGGGTGTCCAAATACTTATTTTCCTCACTGTAGTTTTCTTTGAGTAAAAATCAAATCTGTCGTTTTGGATTTGTGTACATGAATGGTTTTCTACACGTTGTATTTGGGAGAGAAACAAATTATCAGTCAGTCAGTCATTTCTACCGCTTATTCCATAGTGGGTCAGCAGTCCTAAGGGCAAGAGGCAGGGTTCACCCTGGACAGGTCGCCAGTCCATCGCAGGGCAACACACAAACACTCATTCATACACCTAAGGTCAATTTAGAGTGACCAATTAACCTAACAGGTCATGTCTTTGGACTGTGGGAGGAAGCCGGAGTACCCGGTGAGAACCCACGCATGCACGGGGAGAACATGCAAACCTCCATGCAGAAAGACCCAGGCTGGGAATTGAACCCAGGACCTTCTTGCTGCAAGGCAACAGTGCTACCAACTGTGCCACTGTGCAGCACAGAAACAAATTATAATAGTTGAAGTTGACCACTTTTCATTCATTTTTTCCATTTTTACTTAGTGCAAAAAATTTGAAATCGGATAACGGTTCATTAACCGATTTCTCGTTTTGGTTCAAAAAACGAAAATACTGGTGTGTGTTTTTGTTTTTGTTCATTTTTGGTTTCAAATGAAAAAACTAGCTGTCTGTAAACGGACCACTAAAAGCAACAGTAGTTCCAATACCTCCATCTTTCTTGCTGTTTACAAAGCAAAGAAAAGACGCTCAACAGATGCAAACACACACAATATGATCCCAGACAACTAAAATGTGATCAGCCATTGAACCGTCCCTCATACTTTGAATCATTCGCAAACATCAGTCACGTGGTACGGCCCGCTCTCAGGGCCTTGAACGTCCACCACTACGTCATCGACACAAACCTACGAGTACAACTTAAAAGATCTCCCTGAATTATTCAGCACAACGCCTCAAAGCACACTGGACACATCACTAGTCCACAATAAAGAGGAACCAGATCAAATCGAGAGAGCCTCGACACAAAACAATCCACTGAGTGCAACAGTGGAAACAGCAAATGGGGTTGTGAAGCCTTACCACACCTTACAACCTCTGTAGACCAATTAATGAAGATGTGAGGATATCTGTCCTTCCGCAGCTTCAGGAACCTCAGGTTTCTGTTAAACAACTGAATTAGAGTTTGAGTTATTGACAAAACAGTACTTTAGAGGAGTTTGACCATCAGAGCTGCTGCTGCTGCTGCTGTCCAGTCCCAGTGAAACATAGAGGGAAGATCCATCCTGGACCTCCTGTTTCTGGATCCACAGTCGTCCTCTGGTTTGGGAGACATCACAGCTGCTGAAAGAAAAAAACAACGAAGAAGATTTATAGAAATACTAAACATTTCACTCAGATGAGAAAAAAGGTCCTGATCGCTGTCAAGAAACTTTTGCTGTAACATTTGATCTGGTTTTGGGGTTTCTATTGAACCCTGGATATAAACAGGGTCGGTTCTGCTCACAAACCCACAGTACATTGCAGGCTTGTAATCGTGGGAAACCCAGATTGGATTGTTGCCTCAGTCTGATTTCTCTCAAACTGCATTAGAGGAAAAATATTCAGAATGAACAAAGTCCAACAGAACCAGGGAAATAATTTCAGAGAAAAACAAATGTTGATATTTGTTGCTTTTTATCAGAAAACGTTGCTACATCATTTAGTTTTATTTCACTTTTAGAGCATTTAGACTTTAAAGGTTCAGATGTTGCAGCAGAAACTCACCAGAAACGTTGAGTCGAGATCTTCCAGAGTTGAAGCCTTCATCAGTTTTCACGTCACACAGATACAGACCAGAGTCTTCAGTCCTCAGTCTGGACACATGGAGTCTGATTCGTCCTTCTCTGAGGACGTCTTTGTCACTCTGGACTCGTCCTGAAAACTGTTCATCCTGAGACTCTGACACCTCAACACCATCATGGACCTGATACAGAACCAGTCCTCTGAGAGGAGCTATAAGTTCACAGAGGATAAAAAGTTGTCTCCAGGATCCATGAGGTCTGGTGGTGAAGGTCCACTCCAGAGTGATGTTGTGGTTCTCCTCTGCCTGATAGAAGCTCTGTGTCTCATTCACTACAAATGTTGCTGCTGAGGAGACAGAGAGGGAAAGAGAGGAGCAGACACACTGAGAACTGGAACATGGGAGTCTTTAAACTACATCTCTAGAGGTTTCTGTCACATGATGGTCTCTGTGCTGTCAGAGCTCTGCTTGATTCTCTTCAAGTAAAACTGCTTGATCAAATGCAGCTGGAGATTGAAGTGTTACCTTCACTGACAGACTTTTCACTGATTATTGATGGATTTAGACTGAACAAAGAGAAGATGGAAACTGACCACAGAGACATGAGTTGAGGATGATGAGCAGCAGGATCCTGCAGATCATCTTCTTCCTGTGAGAGGAGACAGAGGAGAAGAGTCAGCAACACATCAGCTCCAACATCTCTAGGAGACAACAAGGAACATCTACAGTCTGACTTTTAGTTTCATCAGATAGAAACTCCTGAACTTTATAACTTCTGTTTCTGTGAAACTGGTCATAATGTTTAAACCTGTGATGATAAAATATGTAAAAAATAACAATTATTCTAATTATTCTGATCAGAAAAGGATTGAAGAACCTTCAAAAAGATCACCACTGCCACCTTGTGGCCATAAATAAATACAGCAGCAGGTTTCAAACATTTAAATCTGACTCCAAGTTCAACTTAATCTGATGTCAGAGCAGAAAGTTTTAACTTCTTTATTTTTATGGAGGTTAAATCTTTCTGTCAGGATTTATGAGATGAGAACATCATCATTATTCAAAATATTAACCACTGCAGGAGTTTTATTCTTTCACTGTTACTGAAGACTTTATTAACTAATTACAGCCAAACATTCCCATAATGCACTGTGTTGTGAAAATAAAACTGCACAAAGTTCATTAATTAAGAACACATTAATTTAAGATTTAATTATTTCAATAATTAGAAAGAAAAGATTTCTCAGCATATTAAAGTGTTTATTATTTAATGTTTTTTTTGTCTTTATTTAACATAAAATACTATTAAACACACGAGTTGTATCTATTAT
>NC_061807.1:13116440-13231440 GCF_021462225.1 Girardinichthys multiradiatus | reverse complement strand
TGGGTTCTAAACTAAAAGTTTCACACAGATAAAAACTGGTGGACAATAAATAAATCAGACATACCCAGATGTTCTGTAACCCAAACTTCATCCATCTTCTGAGTCCAGAAGTCTTTGAATGAACCACGATGACAGGATGGCGGTTGTTGATTTTTAAATCTGAGGTTAGCCCCGCCCTCCTGTAGCTCCTCCCTCCTGTAGCTCCACCCTCCTGTAGCTCCTCCCTCCTGTAGCTGCTGTCCTATCAGCGAGGACTTCTTCATCCTGTTCAAATACAGGTGAGCTCTGATTGTTTATAGTGTGAACTTCAGCCTTTATAACAGTTTAACAAACGCCTGAAAGTCTGTTTTATTTTATTGTTTCTCAGGTTTTAATCTTCCACTGTTTAGGATGTGGAGGAACTCTATGAAAACCTTAACAGGTGATAATGATGGTGTTGTTAATACAAACTGGAACCTGTTACAATGGTAAACATTGAATTATAGTATTTAGAGATGAGTTTATTGAATCTAGAACAACCACTTGACTTCTAGGTTCTAGCATACCTCTTAGAACCTGTTTCAGAACCAGAAACATGATGCAAACTGGTTTATATAGCAGTTATTGAGACAATCTGCTGAAGAACATGACACAACCATTCTTAGAGAGGGATTCTTCTCCTGGAGTGAGAATAATAGCCTGGTGGAAAAACCCGGGAATGTAGATTAACTTGGTGTAAAATATTGATCAAAACATCGTGATATACTATATTATATATATATATATATATATAATATATATAATATATATAATATATATATATATATATATGTACAGGGGTTGGACCAATGAAACTGAAACACACTGTCATTTTAGTGTGGGAGGTTCATGGCTAAATTGGACCAGCCTGGTAGCCAGTGCACACAACATTATGGGTGACATACCAGATTCAAAAAATGACAAATTGTTTGTGCACGTCTTGCTGGCGCATCTGTGACCAAGACAGCAAGTCTTTGTGATGTATCAAGAGCCACGGTATCCAGGGTAATGTCAGCATCACCACCAAGAAGGAGGAACCACATCCAACAGAATAAATGTGCACCTCAACTCTCCTGTTTCCACCAAACTGTCCGTCGGGAGCTCCACAGGGTCAATATACACGGCCGGGCTGCTATAGCCAAACCTTTGGTCACTCATGCCAATGCCAAACGTCGGTTTTCAATGGTGCAAGGAGCGCAAATCTTGGGCTGTAGACAATGTGAAACATGTATTGTTCTCTGATGAGTCCACCTTTACTGTTTTCCCCACATCCGGGAGAGTTACGGTGTGGGAGAAGCCCCAAAGAAGCGTACCACCCCGACTGTTGCATGCCAGAGTGAAGCATGGGGGTGGATCAGTGATGGTTTGGGCTGCCATATCATGGCATTCCCTTGGCCCAATACTTGTGCTAGAGGACGCGTCACTGCCAGGACTACTGACCCATTCTTGAGGCCATGTGCATCCATGGTTCAAACATTGTATCCTGAAGGCGGTGCCGCGTGTATCAGGATGACAATGCACCAATACACACAGCACGAGACTGGTGAAAGATTGGTTTTGTTGAACATGAAAGTGAAGTTGAACATCTCCCATGGCCTGCACAGTCACCAGATCTAAATATTTGAGCCCTTGGGGTGTTTTGGAGGAGCGGAGTCAGCGAAACATTTTCCTCCACCAGTATCACGTAGTGACTGGCCACTTCCTGCAAGAAGAATGGCCTTAAAATCCCTCTGACCACTGTGCAGGACTTGTATATGTCATTCCCAAGATGAATTGACATTGTATTGCGCCACAAAAGGAGGCCCTTACACCATACTAATAAATTGTTGTGGTCTAAAACCAGGTGTTTTCGTTTCATTGTCCAACCCCTGTAGGTCTGTCAGTTATGAAGTCATCTCGATCAAACGAAGGTTTCTTAAGTTAAAGTTTAATTACAGCTATCTAAAAGCTGTGGTACGTATCCATTACCTAAAGATAGGTTAATCATTACCTAATCATGGGGTGGTAATCAGAGGGAACACTTCCTAAAATAATGTTTGTTGGGATTGGAGTCTAACATACAAGTTGAAGTTTAGATGAAGCTAATATTTCTGATAACGCAGGAAGCTTCACAGGATCAAAACTGTCCAAACACAAATCATGTTCTATATTTATTTCCAATGTTGTCTCACTTGCTGAGGATGAAGTATCATCTTCGGGAGTAAGTCAAAGATTTTATTTTAATAGAATCAATGTTATTTAAGAAGAATGGCTGCTAAGAGCTAAGGGAATGGATGACTCAACAGAGCTATGCCTCTGTGTAAGTTTTAGCAACTTGCTACTAAGAGAAAATCTAGGATTATTCTTGTTGTCCTTCTATTAATGATGAGAAATAAGCTGTTCTAGCTTGGCGAAGTGTCTTTTATACAACAGTAGGCTATTTTTCCAGATTAAGTAGGAATCCTCTAGGTGTGTAGAGCGCCATTTTCTCTCCAATTTTCTAACATGTGCTTTAATGTACGCCGCTCTGAATTAAACCAAGGAGCTAGTCTCCTATTAATGATTACCTTCTTTTTTCTAAGGGGGCTGCATTGTCTAATGCATCACACAATGATGAAGTAAACACTATGAAAAGGAGAATCAAGTTTGTGAAGGGGAAGAACACAATCATTGCCTCTCCACTGTGTTTTTTGTCGTGATAATTGAGGAAATTAAAAGTAGAACAGATTCTTTAAGGTTTTACAGCATTGTCTGATAATGATCTACTATAATGAAATTTTCTTTCATGTGTGGAGTACTCAGTTAAATTCAACTCAAAGGTTATGAAGAAATGGTCAAGGACAGGACAGGGTTATGAGAGATATTGTTTATGTCTTTACACTCAATGCCATATGTCCAGCACAAGGTCCAGAGAATGAAGACAAAGGTGGGTAGTTTGTTATGTTTTGAGCAAAGCCAATTGAGTCTAAGATAGCATTAAACGCTATATTTTTAGGGGTTGATCACTTTCAGCGTCAGATGAATGTTTATAATCGCCCCACCTATAATAACTTATCTGTATTAACAACTAAATCAGATAAAAGGTCTGAGAACTGATCTAAAAATTGTAGTCAAGGGCGACAGTTACTACATCACAACGTGACAGAGGTAGGTTTAGATGAAAGAAAACTAAGGAATTAAATATTCAAAAAGAGTTGTAGCTATTGATTGGTCTGTGGTACTTCGATCAATGTACATGCGGACCTGAAAGATGGGTTGCTACTCTTCCTTCCGCACCCAGTATTTTGAGGACTGTGAATATTTAAATAATTAGTAGGAGTTGACTGTAACATTACTCTCTCTTTGCTGCAGCCAGGTTTCTGTGGAGCGCAGCAATAAATCAATCTGATTGTCAGAAATCAGGTCCTCTAACTTAGCAATGTCTTTAAGAGATGTTCAGTAGGCCACATTTAATTGTTTTATTTTTCCTTTCAGTCTGATTGTGTTATTTTATGAGATTTTCATGATTTCCTCCTTTTAGATTATTTTTTAATCTATTCAATTTCGGCCTGGTGGGCGAGACACTGTCTTAGATAGGTTAATGCTGGGTTAGCAGTACAAAAGCTACAGAGAGGAGTATTAAACTACGACCCTGCTTCCTGGTCTGATACCTTGGGTTTGCAGAGTTTTTTGGAGAAATAATTAAATTCGGCCATATTCCTTAGAAAGAAGAGCACTCCATCCCAAGGGGGATGGATGCCGTCTGTTCTCCTGATCAGATCAGGTTTTCCCAAAATGTTTGCAGTTATCAATAATATAGTAATATGGTCACCAACATCGCTGATAAGAAACACTGTTCAGCTTCACATCATGAAATAAAGTTACTACTATAAGAACCAGAAATCTAAACCTGCAGCTTGATTTTCTCTGCAGGAACTCTGCGGCGGCTGTAATTGTTTTGGTTACTCATCTAACTACTATGAACACACTCCTAAACATTGTGGAAGATGTTCACTGAATAGTTACAGTTTGTTTTTTTTCAACACAATTGGACCTTACAGATTAAGAATATGATTTCATCAAAATTCTAGTGTACATGTAAAAGGAGACAAATACTGTTGACAATATAGTGTATCTCAAGGCTCTTGTGCATAATGTTGCCATACCTTTTTCCTTCCACTCAACTTTCCATTCAAGTGCTTGGATGCAGCACCCTGTGAACTTTCCCTTATAGCTGATCTTTCATGTGGAGGGTCACAGTGACTGTAAGCTGGACAGCTGTCAAGCAAGCCGTTTTCCTTCCATGATTGTATAGGATATAACATAACAATTTTGTCTCGCTAAGCCATTTCATGTAGTCTTATGTGATGTTGTATTTTTCTGAGAAACTGAACTTCAGTTTTCATTAGCTGAAAGCAATACTATAAAGAAAACAGAAATATATCACTCCACGTGTTAATCCCTAAATTATTCATAGCCCTTGTAGATGAGAGAGTAAAAGAAATATTTACTTAGCCAACATGTTGCAGCTGACTGGAATAATATTAATGTTTTGGCAACTCACCCCGCCTCCCGCCCATAGACTGCTGGAGACAGCCACCAGCTCCCCCGCGACTCGCCCTACTATGAATAAGCGGTAGAAATGACTGACTGAGGCCTGGATGGTTTGGCAACTCAGGAAATAAAGTGATTAGTTTATTATATAAATGACCAAATGATCCCCTCAGGTAATTAATTTATTTGATTCTGTGTAGATATTTCTTTTTTTTTCTCTAATTTGGAGCCCTTAATCAGATGGAAGTGAAAAGAAATTTCAAAATCTTTTCTTATGATTATAAAATCTGTTCAGAGAAAACGTAACTCTTTTACGATCTCGCCCAAACTACGGGGCAAAACTCCATAAATCTAAGATAAAATCTGGAGATTAGCTGCAGAGGAAAACATTTACTGTCTGATAAGACACATAAGATCTGAAAAAGAGGGAAACTGGATTACAGAAACATCTTGATGCAGTTTAAGGAAAAGAACAGAAATAGTTAACTGCTTAAAAAACGTAGCTTATTTAAATGTTGTTCCTGGAACAACTGACCAAAACTGACCTGTAGTTACACTACAGGTCAGTTTTGGTCCCTCTTGATTGATGGTGCCCTTTTGAGGACAAAAAGTGTTTTACTACTTTGAGGTCTACAACTGAGACATTGGTGATATTTCACATCTTAAGCTCATGGTATAATCCTTATTAATCAAAGCCATATTTATCGAGTTAAATATTCATAATTAACTGGATTGCTGTGTTTTTATGACACCTATTCTATGCTACAGTTTAAAATGTGACTGACCACTAATGAAGAACAAGGCTTTTTAGTGATTGAGTTCCTAATTATTCTTTAGGTATTTATAAAAATCCTTATTTTTGTACTATTCTATAAAATTTATAAATAATCCTTAAATACACAGAAAATGACAGAATGTAAACAATGAGGATGATTAAAAACATTAACTAAATTTTGCGTTAAAATGACTACTTTTACAGTACATAAAGCACCAAAGTCCAGGTTGGAGCGCAACTTAAGGAGAGCAATTTATAAATGTTAAATGCCAGAAGTGAAAGTAGTTTCTAAGTGTTTTATGTGACTTGCTGACAGGCCAAAACATTAAATATTAGCTTTAATTGCAAACATAAATATAATTCACATTTGTTAACTCTGTTTTTTTAATGAAGATAAATCCATACATCATGAACCACCAATCCTGAATCTCGACGTATTTGACTTTAACATTTATGTTTCTGACTTAAAAAGCCAAGTTATACATTTAAGACGGTCCTAAAGTCCAACAAATTCTGAGCAAACATTTACAACAGACGTGTTCTGACTGTCTGTAATTTAAGCAACAAAACAGTCTTGAAGAATTGAAGAATGCATTTACTTAGAGAACAGGTCAAGTTTTTAAGAATTAATTAATCATTCAAAATTAAAATAGTTCAGCCCAGCAACAAAAGAAGAAGCGATTTAATTAAAAAAATTCAGACTTTCAATATTAAAAATGTTTTGTTTTTCTTATCCCACCAAAACAACGTTTAATCTGTCTCCTTTATTTGGAGACAGTTTCTGATGTGTTGTTCTGGTGACTTTTCACCACTAGAGGGCGCAGCAGCGCTACTCGCTACTGTCTCCATTTAATGAAGGTGAGATGGAGCTCAGGTGAGATGAGAAGGTAACCAGTTTGAGACCGTGGATCAACGAATACTGTGCAAATGTTTTAGGCGTGAAAAATGCTGTAAATAAAGAGTGCTTTCAAAACTGGAAGTTTTAATAATTTATTTTCATCAATCAACAAAATGCAGTGAATGAACAAAAGAAGAATCTAAATCAAATCAATATTGATCATGATGAGAGGAGTCATACTTCATATTTCACATCATTTTAGGAAACATTTGAACACTTTTTGTTCAAAATCTCCCTGAGTCTGGTGTGTTTTAGTAGATTTGAATGAATAAATCATTAGTTTAGTAAAATGCTCGTATTATCAGAGTTTTGTTGTAGAAAAATTAGTTTTTACCAAGACAGAGACCGATGATTGTCACTCAGAATCAGCTTTATTTTAATCTTGCAAGAGAGAAGGATTTTTACAGCATTGGAGATGCGCTTAGTAGTGCTGCCAAATCGTTCTCGCTAGAGAAAGGAAAGGTTCTCCTATAAGCTACAACAGTTTTCAAGGTAACTCTCATGAGACCCAGAGAGACGAGGTCCCAGAAATAATCTTAACAGTGTGGCATACATATTATCTCACACAGGTGTAAGAAGGCTGAGAAACCATAACTCTAAGACTATATAAGAGAAGAATGGAACAACACTGAGGGGTTCTAATACTTTTGTCAGTTCCTGTAGCAGTATCAAGGAGCAAATCAAGCAAGGCACTAAAAATTTCCATAACAATCCACCCTCTTCAATTATAATGAAACTAGTTTTATATGTTATCGAACACTTTAGAAAACAATAAAAGAAATGTTACTGAATGACAATGAAGGAAAGTAGAAGAAAATGTAATTATAAAAGTGAATTGATTAATAATAAAAATCAACAATAAAATTGTAATAAAAAATGAATAAAAAGATGTTTAATAATAATAAAAACAAATAAAAATGTATGAATTGGTAGGAAGAAATATATTATAAAACTGATTACTAAAAATCACAAATTAAAACTTCCAAAACTACCATAACTGTCAACCTCTGTGTGGGCAGAAATGTTCTGTTAGATGGAAAATGTTGTGTATAAAACACTATCAACTAACTTTGTAGGGGGAAATTAATATAATCAACAACATTTTAAGGAACGAATAAGAACCACTCACAAAAATCAATTAAAATAAAATAAAAAGATAATAATAATAAAATGAAATAATGATTCACCAATCATCAACCGTGTGTGTTCGACACACATCTACATCATTACAATCAAGGAAGATTATGTGAACAGATGGAAATTGAACATTGATAAAACATATAAAAAAACATCATGAGAGTCACTTTCAGACTCATCAGAGCAATCCAAGAGTTCCCCTTCACCTGTGAGGAGGGGAATCTGATATGACCTGCAATAATAAAACCCTTCCCTTTACCAAAGGTAGCAGTAAACCAATCAGACAAAGAATCAGCACCAGAGTCAGGGTACCAGGGAGCCAGGGTGCAGAATCCATCCAGAGCTCTGGTTAATGAACCATCAGGACCTGTTATTGGAATAAACGTAAAACATAAAGGACCAAACATGGCACAAACACCTCCCTTTTCAGCCAACGACATGTCTAAAGCCATTCTGGTTTGCCAAGACATAATAGAACTGGAGGATAATTGGTCCGTTACGCCGACCATTACATCTCTTGTGATGTTTGCTAAGCGCTGCATATTGTAATGGACATAATTAATGCGATCAACGTTTTGTTTGGAGTAATCCAAAGAAATATTGATTCCAACCCATTGACTACAGGATTGGGTAACTTATACTCATCTGGAACACCACGTGGGTAAGAGCAGGAGTAGTGAAAAGTTGTGGTGGCTGATGAACAGGCAATACACTCTGTCATGTTAGTGCTTTTAGCAGTAAATGTTATCCATTCTAACCAGTGTTTTTGTCAGAAATTCAGGTTTCAACCTGCAATACTACTTCAGGTGATGAGACATTTAAGTAAGTGACCAATGCTTGAGGAGGTGTAGTTGGGCTAGGAGAAGTGCTAACACCAGTACTATCTAGAACTTCATCAGGAGGTTAGGTTGATCCACAAACTGAATTCGAAACACTCCCAGTGGGTCTCTTCCAGATATATTAGCTGCAGGTTATTATATCTAGTGGTGTCAGCTCGTTGGGTGGACTTGTCTCTAATCAAACTGATGTGTTGCCGCAGGCCCTGTGGAATATAGTTAGAGTTTCGGGTTGACAGAACCTTTTGGATTTGAATTCCAGTACACATAAGTCCAGTCCGGACACCATTTTCCAATTGCTAGCCTCCCAGGTGTTGCGGACATAAAGTACACATCTGCATTCTGTACCCAAGTGTCATGACCTCTGCGGGTAACCACATCACAGAGGTCAATCCTTGCTGCCACTGTGGTATTCTTAGGGTTACCTTTACGGTTACCTGTCTCAGTTGTTCTGATGTGGAGACAGCTCTGTCAGACCTGATAAGCTTTGATAAAAAAAACCTCTTCTGCAGAGGGTCTCCGTACAGTCTTACACAGTACTTCCTGTGGGGTACAGCTTTGGCCACAAGCGTTAACTGAAGCTTGAATGAAAGGTGCAAATTCATTGTGTTAGGTATTAATTAGTCAACTCAGAGGAAAGAAGTATGACAAAGGGTCTCTGTTCTTCTTGCGCAAGAGGTAGCTAACACTCTGCAGTGCAAATCTACAAAGTGTTGGCACCCCTTTCTCTTTATTTATACATGCTGGTTCACACACAGTTCAACAAACATTCAGGGTGTGTGTGTGTGTGTGTGTGTGTGTGTGAGTGTGGTGTATGTGTGTGTGTGTGTGTGGGGTGAGAAGAGTTAGGGTGCATGTGCAGAGAGGGAGTGGAGACTGGTACAGGTAGTCACCAGATGTTGCTGATCAGAATCAGAATCAGAATCAGAAAAGCTTTATTGCCAAGTACGTTTTTGGACATACAAGGAATTTGTTTTGGCGTAGTCGGTGCAATACAATACAAATTAAACAGTACAAACATATCTACAATATAATATAAATATAAGTGCACAGTTTTAAGTGAGTGAGAGTAAATAGAATCATAACTCACTTCTACCCCGTCCCCCATTCTAAGGCATGAAAGAAGAAAGAGCACTTTGTACAGACATATGAGAGATAAACAATACAAAAGTTTTCAAACCCTAACAGTCTCAGATCCTGAAGGATTAAAGATTCATAGTTTTGTGTCTCTATCAGCCTCTTTCGTCTCCTCTTTCTGACCACATGAACAAGAACACAGATAACAACTAAAACCACAGCTACTATCACTGCAGGGTAGAAGGTGCTAACTCCACCCTCTGGTTCAGGTCTCACAGTCGGTCTCTCAGTTTGGAGCTCAGCAGGAGCTTCTGAAAGAAGTTAAGAAAAAGGTTTTAATGAATCTCATCCACAAATAACTCATTTTCTGGTTTGTTCAGCATATTAAAACATACAATAATATATGTGGAAACATAACTTTTTATAAAGTCAGATTAATTGACTTCATAAAATAGTTTAACAGAATGTTTCAGTTTGATTTTGTTAAATTATTGATGCTTTTTATTGATGCAGTTTTATCGTAATGACGTCTGTGTTTCTTAAACCCTAAATTATCTTGCAAGAAGGTAAAAGTACCTTTTGGAAAGTTACCCAATACTTTAATAAATGCTGGTGACATAACAATAAAAAATAAACTGTAGACCAACAAGATGTTTCTCCAGACCATGACTGTCCTGCCTCCACGTTTCAGATGAACTGAAATTACTATTTTTTTGTGTTTCTGCCAAAACTTCTTCAAGAATAAATCAGAACAGTTCACTGGAGTAGAAGACAGTCAGGAGTGACTTTGCTATGATGTAAAACATTTTGAGGATTTTCTCCACAAAGTTTTGGTAGTGGAAGCTTTTCTGTGGTGTCCATCTGCATTAATGTATCTAAATGTTGTTCAAACTGTGTTGGAACAATGTTGGTCCTAAGATCAGTTTCTTCTTGTTCTTGATATTTGAATAAACAGAAGTTCTTCTCAGAATGTCAATATTTCTGTAGTTTAGTGTCTAACTTCACAGTGTTTTGTGCTCCTGTTGGTAAATCAGAAAGATAAATATATTTATACTCTCTTCACTGTGCAGGTAAACTATGTAGTATTTCTCCAAGAACAGGATGTCTACAGCCCGTTCATTGTAAACGGGATAAACCTTTTTAAAAAACGAATTATTGTAACTTTAGTAAACTTACCCGGACGTTTCGTTGAGGCTGGCAGAACCCCGTCCCTATTCTGTGTTCACTTACATTTGTACAAACCAGAGTTTCAGTCCTCGTCTGGACACATGGAGTCTGATTGTCCTTCTCTGAGAGCATCTTTGTCACTCTGGACTCATCCTGAAAACTTTTTATCCAGTACAAAGAAGCTTTAACACCCATGAATAATTTAAAGGAGACTGATTGCCCTCCGATCTTTACTTCCAGAAGATGTAGACAGAGGAAGAGGAGGAGTTAGATTGGTGGTGAAGGTCCACTCCAGTGTGATGTTGTGGTTCTCCTTTGCCTGAAAGCAGCTCTGTGTCGCGTTCACTTGTACTGGCTCTAACCATGGAGGTAAAAGTTGCAGACAATCAGAAACACTGAACAAGAAGTAATAATAACAAAGTAATACAGAGAATGTGTCTCTATTTATCTGCTACACCCTGCCTTCAGGAAACCTCAATATTCATTTTCCAAAGGTCTACATTCAAAGAGCTCTTTCTCAGAGCTTAGGTGAGATAACATTAGGCAGATAACACTGTGCAGAGTCAGCTCCTTTGAAAACGGTCTTTTGAAGGTCACACCGTAATCTACATATAAGGACATACTAAGTTCAGCTAGTAAACAAAGTAATGGAACTTTAATGCTATATAATCCGAAAGTTTAAATGAATAAAAGATCTTAACATCATAACAATCACATTTTTCCAACAAAATAAGGTATTCTAAGGTAAAAATCAGCCAATTTCACAAAACATTCTTTTTAAATATTTTGTACTGTGCACAGGGCTAGAGGGAACAAATACCAACAAGCATCAATATGTTTCAGGTGCAGATGGTGCATGTCTGATTCCATATGTTAATGTGTTAATTCTATTTAAAAGTAAATAATAAATGACTTATTGTGGGAACAAATCTACGTGTTTCAAAGATTGGAAGGGGATTCTGACCCTCCCACCCCATACCCCTGGGTTTTGCAGCACAAACTCACCAATAACGGTGAGTTCACATATTCTAAAGTTGTAGCCACCATCAGTCTTCACATCACACCAATACAGACCAGAGTATTCAGTCCTCAGTCTGGAAACATGGAGTCTGATTTGTCCTTCGTTCGTCTTTGTCCTCTGAGACTCGTCCCTGAAACTGTTGATCCTGAGACTCTGACACCTGCAACCACCATTCATGGACCTGATACAAAAGTGCTGAGGTCTTCTTGCTGGCAAGCAGACAAACTCTTTCAAGTGGATCCAACAGTGTCATACAATCCCGTGACATGGCAAAGTTAAGTAACAATGAATTGCCTTTGTGTATCCAACATTCATTCACACAAGGACATAATTAAGGTACAAGCGTGGCTTGACTTTCTTTCTGAGGTGAACAGAAGCAAACTGTGTCCAGAGAGTCCCAGCAGAGTCTCTACAACGCTGAGTGGAGCAGTTTTCCTGGTCTGAAGGAAGGACAACAGGACTGCAACTCAGGCACGCCGCTCTGCGTGCAGTTCGGCCCGGCCGTCTAAGAGCCACCCTTCCCACTGCTACGGAGGTTAGCTGCAAGTTAAACCCTTTGTTCTCTCACACATGGATGTTATCCTCAACGCCCACCAAAACCTCTCCTCAGCACGGTTCACGTTAGAGATGGTGTTAGTGCAGAGAAGTTTAGTTTAGAATGAAAATATCAAAACAATATTTGTTTTCTGATCGATCAACATTTCACATTAAGCCTCCTTGATATTAATTGTATTGAAATGATCCAAATATTAATTTCATATGTTCAAAACAAATAACATGTAGATTTGAAAAAAGGATTTAAAAGTATTTAGTTAAAATGTTTAGTGTTTGTTTGACTCAGGACCTACAAAACTGATAAAGTGAAGAAATGACTTTAAACATATGAGTTAGTAACATGAGGGTTATGCCTGATGGTGTTTAAGTAAACACGACTGTTTCCTTGTTCTTGGTCTCAGTCACGTGTGACTCTGATGCCAACAGCTGAAAAAATCCTCTGATCTACAGGAACCTCCTGATTCAGAAAGAGATGAAGCCGCGGTCAGTTTGTGTTCATCTCTACAATAACAAATATTACCTTCTAATCACTGTGAAGAGGAACAACTTGCTGCTCGCCCACCAAACTATTGAGTATCTGAAACTAATGTGTCACTTTTATAGTCTGGGTCATTATTGTTCAGTTATTAATTACCATTTGCTCTTATTGTTTACAAACAATCACTGATGCAACAGCTGAACAACCTCTAGTGTAAAGAGCTTTGAGTGGCTAGTATGACTGGAAAAGAGCTACATAATGTACTTTTTACCACATCCTCATAAATCAATAGTCTATGCTTGTTCACTATTTTCATTTTCAAATAGATTTAAAATAATAAATTGGATTTGCTTTCATTTTACTGGAAAATCCCCACCTGGTTGTTTTCAGAAGTTTTTTTTTTACTTTTTCTGAAGTGAATTTCTACAGACAGGATCATTTGACACAAACTAAAAACAGTTTCTAACATCTTAATAAAAATGACTTCTATATGTTCTGAAAATAAAATTATAAACAATCAATGAATAAGAGCTGAGCTTACAAAGAAATCAGCTTTTAGTTTTCTTTAACTCTCAGTAGAATCTGTCACTTGTTTTTATTGACACACAAATGTAAAATCTAATGTCTCTCTAATTTATCTAAGAACTGCAGTCTCACCTGTTTGTCCACTTGATGCACGTGAAGACGAGCTCTTGGGTCCTGGATGAAGCTGACTGAGAAATAGAAACAACCAACAGGTCTGACGGTTGCTGGAAACACTGCAGGTGGAGTATTCAAAACATCCGACCACAACAGTTCACTGATTCTCTTCCAACCTGAGAGGAGAAAGTAGTTCATTCCTGTAAATATGACTCGTTCTGGGTTTGTTGCTACTTTACGGCAGCTGCAGTGTGTGAAGATGCTGCTGCCCCATCTGACGTCACTTCTCTGGTTTTAACACAGATCCTTTATTTGTTGCTGCATTTTCTGTGAGGCAGTTTTCATGATATTCCACCAAAACCTTCCTAGTCTGAGATGCAGCTCCTCTGTTGGCGTGGAAACAAAGATTCACATCTTCACAGCTTCAGTAATATTGGACCCACAGAACCAATGATGACAGCATCTCCTGTTTTCTTCAGTCTGTTGGAAATAAACCAAATCTTAAACTAAAGACTTTTAGAAAAGGTTTAGATATGGGAACTAATGATACTGTACCGGCCTCACTAATCAGAACATCCAGAAACTGTGACCCAGTTCTACTGGACTTTCTACTAATGATGGTGGATAGACCTCAGAACTATATCTTAACTTAACCTTTTTTAATAATAAATAATTTTATTCTCTTTAAAATTTCTCCTAAAATACTGAAATGTTCCTGTTTGTCCTGCAGAAACAACGTTTGAGTTCTGGATCCTCTGACATAAATAAATGAACTTATTCCTCCTCCTTCTTCACCTGACCTCCACTTTTAAGGGTGAGTTTCTATATTTAGACCAAGTCAGGATTTGCTGCAGTGAAGAAGGAGTTTTTGTTGGTCACTCATTTAGTGACCAGAACACTGTGAAAGATATATTTCAGCTCATGAACTCTGTTCATAGTTAGGTCTAATTTAAAATAATCTTCTAAGGATTAGCTGTCGACTGAATCAGCCTCATTAATCTCAACTAGATTAAAACAGAGTCAGAGTTCATCTTTACAGCTTTGAAACAGAACATCACATCTTCTTGTAGTAATAAAGTTAAAATGATTGATGTCTCTCTGTTCTCTGCAGGAACATTAACTGATGAAACACCTCCACCTGTTCATGAAATGGAAGAAGAAGACAACTTCACCCTCAGATGGGACAGCCTGACCCAAACCAACATGTCTGTCACCAACATGATCGGTTTTCTCCTCCTGAGTCCTCCTAAAGTTCTGTATGAAATGCTAAATGGAGCTGAGGTCCCAGAGTCTCAGGACGGGCGGTTTCAGGACGAGTTCATTGTGACAGGGACGCTCTGAGAGAAGGACGACTGAGACTCCACATGTCCAGACTCAGGACTGAAGACTCTGGAAGTTACCGCTGTGATCTGGTTGCTGGGTATAACCAGATGTTGAGGAGATGGGAGTGAAGGCTTCAGGTAATCCTGCAGATTTCTCTCTTTGTATCCAGATCATTAAATCTGATATCTGTTGTTTATCATAAAACTGATTTCTTCTACAGTAAACTTTGTCCTCAACGTGACCAAAACGTCTCATGGAGACAGTTCTGTGTCTCTGACCACACCAAAGCCGGAACACATACAGACTTTAGGTGGCCCAGCTGTACCATGTCAACAACGGACGCCATACTGGTTACAACACTTCTCTCCCTGGTAGTTTGTGCAGTCCTGGTTTTCCTGGATCACTTGGAGGAAAATGCAAAGGTTTGTGTCATTTATTGTGTGTAATGGATCTATTTTGTTGTGTCGTGGTTCAGTCCGTGTTCACTTCAGTGTCTTGTGAATCCTACAGATCTGACCAAGGATTCAGATGAATTAGTGGACATACGTATAAACAAGACTGAGGAGATGTGTATTTAGTGGATCTTAAACAACTCTAAGGTTTTGCTGTATTTACCACTTGTAGTAAAGTAACTGTTGATGTTGCTGCACATATTTGTTTTGTTTTATTCTGTTCTTTCCACATTCAGCATTTAATCCATCTGTCTCTGAAATCTGAGTCCCATTCCAGCAAACATCAGGTATCTTCATGTGTTGCAACTGTGTGATCATGAAGTTTAAAGATCTGCAGCTTCATCTCTAATCCAAGAAGAACATCAGGAACAGAAAGAAGAGTCCAGCTCAGCTGACATACTTTATGATTCTTTTGTATTTCTTAACTCCAAAAGTAATTAAATGTTTATTACATTAACTCTGACTTCATCAGCATTAAAACATTGTTTTTACAGACGTGTGACACATTTTATTTGGTAAATTGTTGCAATAATTTTGCTTTAAGACATCATGAAGATTTTAAAGAAACCAACTTTATTTCCATAAGCCCCATTTATTTTATTTGTAATAATTTAGAAATTAAAATTCAGAAACATTTTGAGCATCTCTGGTGTTGAACATCCTATAATATTTCTGCTGAGCTATAGTCCAGTCAGTACATTTATTCAACAGAAGCACATCTTGGTTTTGCCGTTTGTTGATATTTACTGATCTGTTATGTGTTAGCCCCCCTTTTCCTCTTTGTGACACTGAAACCTCTCATACAATATAAGTGGAAAACCTAATACTCTAAACCTGTATTGATGACCACATTCCTTCAGTGATTAAACACATTAAATGTAGAGAGGTGCTTTATCTGCTTGTGTTGCTAACGGCGGTTAGCATCACAGCTGTTAGGAATTACAATGTTTTCCAACTTGTAACCAGAAGCCCTGAACTAGGTTCCCACTAGGTCCCACTCCAATTACTGAACAAACTGAATGGATCAAAGGTTCTGTAGAGATGGTTGGTGGAATGAGGGACCAGATAAATGGTACCACATGGCTTAGCGGTAGAGAAGGTGCCCCATAAACTTAGGCTATTAATCATCAATGCATCCATCTTTGATTTCATTCCCAACCTTTGACCTTTGCTGCAGGTCATTTCCTCTTCTCTCTAGCCGACTTGGCCTCTAAACTCTGTGAATAAAGTCCACTTGTGCATAAATAAGTAAAAAACAGGCAGAAACAAAACACAAGAAAACAGTAAAACTGATGGTCTGAACAGACAAATAACTTGAAGAACCAAACATAATCAATAAATATGATGAACTCAAAACCGAGACCATATAGTTATAACATCAGGAAACCTTCGACATTTCAATCTCTATTTAACCTCATTGTTCATCAACCTGTGCAACACTTTAATCTATAAAACAGATTCAAGGAAGAAAGGAGTGTTTAGATGGAAATAAATATTTCCCTTTCTGAAACGTAAATCCAATTTAATGATCATAGCAGAACCGACATTAACTGTGTTAGTGATGCCAATGCTGAAGCCATAAAACTACTGCCTGGTGCTTGTTCACAGAACATGTTTAAAAAGTCTTTTCAACAATAACAAGAGATTCTAATTCACCAGTTTAGAGATTAAAACAGCAAACTCAGGGTAAAGATGCATGATGTTGAAGCCGTCTCTGCTTCCCCGGGTCCGTTGATTTGGTTACAGGTTTCAAAGTGTCAAATAAACACAAGTACAATCTACTTATGTTCACCTCTGCAGAGTGAGAGATGGAGTGCCAAGCAGCTGCAAACCCAACTCTAATCAACTCTTGCTTTCAGCTCGTTTTATTCAGTCTCAAGGGTGTGTTCAACATATACATATATCATGTCACACATGTATAACATAACATAACAGTCCAAATAAGGAATACTTCTGATTGTAACATGCAACTCATCCTCCCCTGTCTCTGGCCTTCCCTGTCCTCTTCTAATTATGACCTTGCACTCTCTATACTTCTCACTCCCTAGGCCCCTTCTATGCTTCACTCCTTAAGGTTGACCCCCATTTCCACACATTCCAGTTACACACATAGATAGTTTATATTACACACATAGATAGTTTATATTCTACAATGATAATAAGAAACGATAATAATTATTTGATTTAGGGTTTGGAGCCTAAACTATTTTCTCCATAATTCCTCATCTTGATAAGTCAGAACAGCTTCTCTGTATTGTAGGATAAGGCAGGACTAGCAGCATCAACAGGTACATCCCCAAGTTGTCAAGTGTTTCAGGAAAGTACCTGAAGGGATTTATAAAGTCTAAACTGGGTTTTCTAGATGGGAATTTCTAACTGCTATCAGAGCAGTTAGAGCATTTTATACTATTATAAATTATAAATAAAATACATACTGTTTTAGCCCATTTCTAACGGAGAAACAAGGAATAAGGGGGGGTTAAAAGTTAAACACAGGTTGATGAGCTCACAGGTACATAATCCAAGTCCTGACATTACTTTTTGTTCATCAGCTTAAATTACTTGTTTTATAGTCTGCAATGTTTCACTTTCTTTTCCGTCAGGTATAAATCTGGTTGACAAGAACTCAGAGTGACAAACGTCTGCTGGATTCGAAGTAACAGTACAGAAAAGTAAGTTTCTACTTCTTTTAAATTAATCCATCCATACATTTATCTAATAATGGTCAGTTATTGGCTGTTCTGAACCTTGGTGTCTCTATTGTATTGTGGTGTACACATCTTAAATTGGTTTATTTTGTTCTGAGACTTTTATAAAAGGAGATAAATGTATGTTTGGATCACTGATTGCTCAGTTACCTCTAGTGCTGCCCACCAGTTACAGCTGGAGTCTTCAGGGTCTGGACTTTGTGTGAATTATCCTTTTTATAGACTGGTTGAAACTTATATGCATATTCATTTTATAGCACAAGATTATAGCATTTTCGACGTACTTGTACTCCTCGTCTTCCGCTTATTCAGGACCGAGTCGTGGGGGCAGCAGACTCAGCAGAGACACCCAGTCGTCCCTCTCCCCAGACACCTCCTCCAGCTCCTCCGGGGGGAGCCCAAGGCGTTCCCAGGCCAGCCGAGAGACATAGTCCCTCTAGCGTGTCCTAGGAAGGCATCCAGGAGGCATCCGATATAGATGCCCGAGCCACCGCAACTGGCTCCTCTCAATGTGGAGAAGCAGCAGCACAGATGTTCCTTGTTGCCTCCTAGAGATGTTGGAGCTGATGTGTTGCTGACTCTTCTCCTCTGTCTCCTCTCACAGGGAGAAGATGATCTGCAGGATCCTGCTGCTCATCATCCTCAACTCATGTCTCTGTGGTCAGTTTCCATCTTCTCTTTGTTCAGTCTAAATCCATCAATAATCAGTGAAAAGTCTGTCAGTGAAGGTAACACTTCAATCCTCCAGCTGCATTTGATCAAGCAGTTTTACTTGAAGAGAATCAAGCAGAGCTCTGACAGCACAGAGACCATCATGTGACAGAAACCTCTAGAGATGTAGTTTAAAGACTCCCATGTTCCAGTTCTCAGTGTGTCTGCTCCTCTCTTTCCCTCTCTGTCTCCTCAGCAGCAACATTTGTAGTGAATGTGACACAGAGCTGCTATCAGGCAGAGGAGAACCACAACATCACTCTGGAGTGGACCTTCACCACCAGACCTCATGGATCCTGGAGACAACTTTTTATCCTCTGTGAAGTTATAGCTCCTCCCAGAGGACTGGTTCTGTATCAGGTCCATGAAGGTGTTGAGGTGTCAGAGTCTCAGGATCAACAGTTTTCAGGACGAGTCCAGAGTGACAGGCAGAGTGACAGGCAGCTCACCTGATAAGCCAATCCACTGAGAAACTACAGCTTCTGTCCCTCGATGCTCCTGTTTTTATTTTGGGTGATTTTAATCGATATAAACTGAGGTTTTCTCTGACTCATTTTTATCAGTATGTTAACTGCCCAACCTGTTTCAACAAAGCACTTCATTAAAGGTGCATACAGAGCATCTTTGCTGCCTCCCTTCGGATCACAACGTTGTTCATCTGAAACCAACCTACAGAACTGTTTTAAAAACAGAGACTATCCAAACAAGAACTGAAGCATTGGTCCAAGGATGACATCCAGCATCTGCAGTGCAGCTTGGAGTGCACTGACTGGTATGTGTTCAATCATCCAGAAGGACAGCAGGATTCTCTCACAGATGAAATGGACCTAAACGAATTGACGTGAACTGTATTCAGTTACATAAACTTTTTTGTAGAGTCATGTACTCCTGATTCTCAGGTGAAAGTTTAACCTTAGAGAGACGCAAATGACTGATGTTACCTCCATGAAGAAGCAGATTTAACCCATGAAAATAAGCAGCTCTAGAAAATGAATGGAGGCAGATTGGTGAGTTTGTTTTAAAACAGGTCATGCTGAGAGAAAAGAGAGACCAAAAAGTTAGAACAGAAATAAAAAAGGCAAACTTATTTATAAGGACAAACTAGAACATTTTAAGAGCAGAAATTAAAAAATTGTCTGGAACGGCATGTCAGCCATGACAGCCTCTCAGAAAGTATGAAAATCCTATCAGATTAAATTTGTTTTATTAAGACAAGGAAGAATGAGACCAGCTGAGTTTGTTTAATGTTGAACTGAGAGTAAGGAAGTGAAAGATGGGTTAGATGTTTACCGCATAGCGGTACTGTACCTGAGAAAGCATGTAATACTTTAATGGATGTGATCAACCAGTCATACGAGAACAAAAAGCAAAGTCTGGCATTGAACCATCACCTTCTATCAAGTGATTGAAGTGTTTCTGTTACTGAGCTCAGAGCAGCAGGACGTCCAGGTTCAAAAGACGAGAAACTAAACAAGTAAGTTGCTGTACTTTGCTGATCTGTTTGCTTTAAGTTAATATAATTAAAAATATATTTATTTGAGTAAATTCTGTGTGAACCAGTTATGCTGACAGCAGTTTAATTAGTAAATTTAGTGTCTCCAAATTCAGCACAGGTCAATATATCAGCAATAACAACTGAAGGTTAACCTTCAATGTTTCTCTTCCTCAAATATTCTTGTATTAAAAGCTTTGTATCCTGTGAGAGTGGAAGAGTTGGATTAATTACAAAGAGGTTTTATGATGATGCAGGTGATGTTTCTGTGTACAAAGCAGAACAACTGTCTGCAAACCACAATGAAATGGAGTCGTATGTCTGCAACTGTCATGATTTGAGGGTGTTTGAGTTTTTGTTTTGAGTTTTTCTCTGATTCTGTTCTTCAAGTTTCTCCAAGTTTCTCCATGTTTTCCAGGTGGTGCTTCAGTTCTTTCTCTTGGTTAGATCGTTTCTTTGGACGTCTACTTTTTCCAGCCATGTTTAGCTTTCATTCTCTGTCTCTGCTTAAACAATCAGCTTCATCTGGTCCACCTGTTTAATGCCAATCAGTTCTCTGTGTCCAGACTCCTGCCCATAAATACTGTGCTGTTCTGTTTACTCTTTGTGGAAACATCCACTCTGTTGGGTTCATGCCAAGCCTGTCCATGTATCACGCCTGCTATTGGTACCACCTGCTTGTTTTGAGTTTTTCTTTTGGAAAATTAAACTCTTACTCACCACATCTCTGCCTGCCTGTCTGCATTCTGGAGTCACCCCGTAAACCACATCCTGACAGCAACACAAGTTTTGTTTCTTTTCCTGTAACCTCAATTTAAGGAAGTTAGAACATCTGATCTGAGCTGCAGGATAAACTGAAGAAACTCATCATAAATGTTTGGTTTCTAGTAGAAAGATCATCTCTCATTAATAATAAATCCAAGCATTGCAGATTAACCAGATGTGTTCCAGCAACAGTTTGCTGCAGATTATCTGTTCTCAGATTAAATCCAGTGAGTGTTTCTTTGATTTTAACATGTGGGATTATTTTAGAGTGGAAAGAAGAAAATCCATCAAATCATTGAGTGGTTTCTAGATTTCCTACAATGATGATGTTTTCACCTGATGAACTGACAGACTGATGTTACCTCCATGAAGAAGCAGATTTAACCAATGAAAATAAGCAGCTCTAGAAAATGAATGGAGGCAGATTGGTGAGAAGTCTTTGCAGCCTTGAAGACATCCTGAAACATCTTCTCATGGTTTTCTGATCATTTAGTTTTAATAACAACAATGATCCCTGTCCTTGTTGCCTCCTAGAGATGTTGGAGCTGATGTGTTGCTGACTCTTCTCCTCTGTCTCCTCTCACAGGGAGAAGATGATCTGCAGGATCCTGCTGCTCATCATCCTCAACTCATGTCTCTGTGGTCAGTTTCCATCTTCTCTTTGTTCAGTCTAAATCCATCAATAATCAGTGAAAAGTCTGTCAGTGAAGGTAACACTTCAATCCTCCAGCTGCATTTGATCAAGCAGTTTTACTTGAAGAGAATCAAGCAGAGCTCTGACAGCACAGAGACCATCATGTGACAGAAACCTCTAGAGATGTAGTTTAAAGACTCCCATGTTCCAGTTCTCAGTGTGTCTGCTCCTCTCTTTCCCTCTCAGTCTCCTCAGCAGCAACATTTGTAGTGAATGTGACACAGAGCTGCTATCAGGCAGAGGAGAACCACAACATCACTCTGGAGTGGACCTTCACCACCAGACCTCATGGATCCTGGAGACAACTTTTATCTTCTGTGAACTTATAGCTCCTCCCAGAGGACTGGTTCTGTATCAGGTCCATGAGGTGTTGAGGTGTCAGAGTCTCAGGATGAACAGTTTTCAGGACGAGTCCAGAGTGACAAGACGTCCTCAGAGAAGGACGAATCAGACTCCATGTGTCCAGACTGAGAACTGAAGACTCTGGTCTGTATCTGTGTGACGTGATGAATGATGAAGGCTTCACTCTGGAAGATGTCGACTCAACGTTTCTGGTGAGTTTCTACTGCAACAACTGAACCTGAAACATATTGATGCTGGTAAGATTAAACTGAACAGAACTTTATTCCATTCTGATAAAAGGCAACAAGTTTTCAGAACCTTCATGGTATTTTTCCCATCTTAATGTCATCCAGATACTGATCCGTTCTCTGTAAATATTGAATCCTTGCAGGGTCATGGGGTCGTGGGGCTGGTGCTGACCTGTAGAGGTCAAACAGGGAGATGTGGGGTTCACCCTGAACAGTTCATCACAGAGACACTCAGAACCCACCCACTAAGAGAGTCCAGTTAACCTAACCTGCATGTTTTCTATGAAGAGAAGCTGGAGTCTCTAGAACTGCTCAGGGAGAACATGAACACACCACACAGAAAGGGATTTAAACCAAGGACCTTCTTGTTGCCAGGCAGCAGTGCTAATAGCTGCTCCAGCCTGCAGCCCTACAGAGTCAATGGGTTGATTAAAAACCCTCCATATTCCAGAAGTTCTGGAGAACCGGTGCTGTTGAGGTTTAATGTGTTTCAGAACCAAGTGTCTCTGTGTGATGTTGCTCTAGTGGTTTTATATCAGTCAACTGATGTTTCATGACTCTTTATTCTTCTGGTCACACTAAATTCAAAGCTACAACTGAACCAGAACCAGGTCCAATAGAGACAGAACAACAGTTTCTCTGACAGAAGATGATGAAGAACTATCAGCTGATGATGATGAGAGCATAAATCCTCTTCATGTTTTGTCCTTCAGCAGCTGCTGATGTCTCCCAACCTCAGAGACCGACTGTGGATCCAGAACCAGGAGGTCCAGGAAGAATCGGTCTCTATGTTTCACTGGGACTGACAGCAGCAGCAGCAGCAGCAGTTCTGATGGTCAAACGTCTCTTCAGTTACTGTTTTAGAAAACATCAGAATGAGTCAAACTTTATTTCAGCAGTTTAACAGAACCATGAAGGTCCTAATAGACCTTCATGGT
Source organism: Girardinichthys multiradiatus (assembly GCF_021462225.1). Classification (NCBI taxonomy): domain Eukaryota; kingdom Metazoa; phylum Chordata; class Actinopteri; order Cyprinodontiformes; family Goodeidae; genus Girardinichthys; species Girardinichthys multiradiatus. The sequence continues at coordinate 13,208,654 of NC_061807.1, read as the reverse complement.
TCTGTTAAACTGCTTCTTATTGGACTCTAGAACATCTTGGTGTCCAGAGGAGGTTTTGGCCAACTCAGTGCCTGCAAGGTGTCCAGGTCCTGTGCTGCAGAACAAGCCCAGATCATTAGTCCTCCACTACCGTGCTTGACAGTTGCTTTGGTGTTTCAGACTAGAAGTCTGGAGCTTCATTCAGATGCAGCTGTTAGAACCTAAGTTCTGCTGCCAGAACTTTCTAGAGAGAAGAGTCTTTCTTCTGGTGACTCTTCCAGCAATCCATACTTGTTCAGCCTTTTCCTCATTGTTCTGTCATGAACTTAACCTGTGACCTGCTGACTGAGGCATGTAGAGGATCTGATGGAGCTCTGGGTCAGAGGTCATTTCTCTCAACGTCAGAGAAGCTTAAGTGTTTTTAAAAGCTGATTTTGTATTACTAATAATGTTTTAATTAAATGAAGAACATGTTAAATGTAAGAAGTGTTTTATTTACCTGAAGTTGGAACCAGATTATTCTATAAATCATATTTTATTCTTGAAGGTAGAACCTTTAAACTGAAGGAGGTTCTTACTTTTCTCCATGATTGTATCTGAAGAGGATCTTGTTTCCTTCTCTCTGTTGTTTCCTGCTGATGTTTTAAATCAGTTCTAAAGTTTTTGGACTCAATCAGACACATTGATCTGTTCTGTTATTTTGTCTTAAAGCTGGATGAACTGATGCACTTTGTTACTGAGCATAAAGCACTTTATCTGCTTCAGTTGGTCTGTTTCTAATGTTCACATGTCATTAATAAATCCATATTTATACAGACATGTTGTCTGGACCTTTATTCACTGTTGAAATGTTTGACTGTGTTTCCAGAACTGATAGAAACTCTGGTAATACGAGCATTTTACTAAACTAATGATTTATTCAGTCAAATCTACTAAAACACACCAGAGACATAAAGTTTTATTTATTAATCAGGGAGATTTGAACAAAAAGTGTTCAAATGTTTCCTAAAATGATGTGAAATATGAAGTAGACTCCTCATCATCATGATCTTCATCAGTGAGAGCTGAAACAGTGTTAAAGGAGACCAACAGACCTTCACATCATTCACCTTGGACCAGTTCAGAGAGCTCAGTGATCAGATCTGTTCTCTCTCTGGTTTCTGGGTTTAACAGCAGACCTGAAATTAAAGGTGGAGGTCCAAACTTCATCAGTAGAAGGCTAACCAGAACTGAAGATGAGATGAAGGGTGTTGTGATGCCTGCTAACATAGGTGTCCATCAACCATCTCCATAAAATAACCAGTTTATTATTTATTCTTCTAATTTCCACAGTGTCCATAAAATACTTGCCTCTAGTTCAGGTTTCATCTCAGATAACTCCAGAAAGATCTAATATGCCGTCATACAACTTTATATGATGATTCATGATGGTTCATGTTCGTATGCAGTACTGTGCAAACGTTTTAGGCAGGTGTGAAAAAATGCTGTAAACAAAGAAAGCTTTCAGAAATATAAATGATTGTTTATTTTTATTTCCAAAATGCTAAGTGAGCGAACCCAAACATACAGTCAAAGTCATTAGGAACTATCTTCAGCGTGAAGAAGAACAAGAATGACTGGAAGTGATGGTATGGCCCCACAGAGCCCTGATCTCAACATCATGGAGTGTGTCTGGGATGACATGAAGAGACAGAAGGATGTGAGAAAGCCTTCATCCACAGAAGATCTGTTGTTGGTTCTCCAAGATGTTTGGAACAACCTACCAGCCCAGTTCCTTCAAAAACTGACCAAGAGTTCCTAGAAGAGTTGATGCTGTTTTGGAGGCAAAGGGTGGTCACACCAAATATTGATTAGATTTAGATTTCTCTTTTGTTCATTCACTGCATTTTATTGATTGATGAAAATAAATTATTAAAACTTCCAGATTTGAAAACATTCTTTGTTTACAGCATTTTTTAACGCCTAAAACTTTTGCACAGTACTGTACATTGATCCACGGTCTAAAACTGGTTACCTTCTCATCTCACCTGAGCTCCATCTCACCTGCATTAAATGGAGACAGTAGCAAGTAGCGCTACTGCGCCCTCTAGCGGTGAAACGTCACCAGAACAACAACATCATAAACTGTCTCCAAATAAAGGAGACAGATTCAACGTTGTTTTGGTGGGATAAGAAAAACAAAACAATTTTAATATTGAAAGTCTGCATTTTTTAATTAAATCGCTTCTTCTTTTGTTGCTGGGTTGAACTATTTAATTTTAAAATGATTAATTCATTCTGAAAAACTTGACCTGTTCTCTAAGTAAATGCATTGATCAGTAACTGGCTTGGACCAGACCATCACAGGACAAACTATTTAATAAAATAAAATCACTGATTATTATGATCAGTTGAAGCTGCTGCCACCTTGTGGTAAAGACTTGTTCCTGCAGCTCAGCAGAGATAAACAATCAGTGATTTTAGTTCATGATGTTCAGTCAGAAAGTGTTTTGTTCAGATTATTAAACAGGATCAGATGTTCTAATGACTGAATGAAGTCAGACTGTAGATGTTCCTTGTTGTCTCTGAGATGTTGGAGCTGATGTGTTGCTGATTCTTCTCCTCTGTCTCCTCTCACAAGGAGAAGATGATCTGCAGGATCCTGCTGCTCATCATCCTCAACTCATGTCTCTGTTCACCTGAGATCTACTGTTAAACTCATAAAACATCAGAAACTATCTGTGTAATTTATAAAGTTGAAGCTTTGTTGTAAAAAAGTTTGGTCACATTGACCCCAACTACAACTCCAACCATCTTCCACATACAGAGGACTCTGGATTAAATCCATCTTCTTTATATTGATTGTAGAGATGATCAGAGAAATATTACTGAACTTCTGATGATTCATGAAGCTCTTCTTCTTCTTTCTCAGGACACAAAATGTTCAACTACATAAACAATACAGACTGGAGAACTGTTTATTGAAGATTAAATGTTATTATCTTTGGTATATTGACCTGTGCTACAGATGGATACACTAACAATCATTTAATTGCTGTCTGCATAACTGTTTCACAACAGAATTTACTAAAGTAAAAATATTGTTTATTGAATTAAATGAAATCCGAGCAGACGGATCACCAAACTACAGCAAACTTACTTGTTTAGTTTCCCGTCTTTTGAACCTGGACGTCCTGCTGCTCTCTGTAACACAGCAACACTTCACCAACATGACAGAAAGTTGTTGTTTTGGTGCCAGACTTTTTGTTCTCTTTTACCTACTAGTGACCACATCCACTAAAGTATTATATTCTTTCACAGGTACACTACCGCTATGAGGTAAACATCTGTAACTTTTACAGTGATGGTCTTACTTCCTTGTTCTCAGTTCAACATGAAACAAACTCAGCAGCTCTCATCCTTTCACTGTAAAACATTACAGCCCCATTATTTATGTAAACTAGCTTCCACTTTTTAACTCAAAGAAATCAGGCAGGTTTTAGATTTTGAACTTAAATGTGTGAGTTTTTAAAAGATGAACTTAAAGTAGTAAGTTGTGATAACTATTTCATAATTTTGTCAAATCTCCAAGAGTTGCAGAAAAAACGGTTTATCCTCTGTGAACTTATAGCTCCTCCCAGAGAACTGGTTCTGTATCAGGTCCATGAAGGTGTTAAGGTACCAGAGTCTCAGGATCAACAGTTTTCAGGACGAGTCCAGAATGACAAAGACGTCCTCAGAGAAGGACGAATCAGACTCCATGTGTCCAGACTGAGGACTGAAGACTCTGGTCTGTATCTGTGTGACGTGAAAACTGATGAAGGTTCTGGTTCTGGAAGATGTTGACTCAACGTCTCTGGTAAGTTTCTGCTACAAATGGTAAGATTCCACTGAACAGAACTTTTTTCCTTTCTAAAAAACATCTGATAAATAGCAACAGATTTTTGTTTTTCTCAGACATTATTTAAGATTCTGTGGACCCGACCAGAACCATACAGTTATTGTGTGTAAAGCTGTAACAGCTGAGAGATGTTTACTGTGATCAAATCATTTCAGCTGCTTCATTTTCTGTGTTTATGGTGTTAAAATGTTGTAAATAAACCAGTTTAATAGAAAGATGTTGTCAGGACTCTAATTACATGTTTAATGTAAAATAAAAGTCATTATTTTCATGACCTTTATTTTATCAGCATCATTCAGCTTCATAGAGCTGCAGCGTCTGATTAGAGTCACATGATTAACATTTAGCTCCAGATTAACTGGTTCAGATCAGCTGGTTAAACTGGTGCTTTGATCAGGAAGCTCTGATGAAACCAGTTCATCTGAGTCTGAATGTTGATGTCAACAGTTTGTTAAAATGATTCATTTTCCTGCAATGTTCTTCATCTTATGGTAATAAATCTCCGTTTACATGAATCCAGATGTTGAAACTTTTTAGTTGAAGTATTTTGATCAGACAGAAGATGACAAGAAGCAGCAGAGTTCATCTGGAGCCTCGATAATAAACTTTATTATCCAGCTGTTAGAAAATGAATCAATGAAGCTGAGGAGACCAGACTTCAGGAGGAATAATGTTCATCAAAATGAGTCAAATTCATGAAGATCCAGACAGGAAGTAAAATAAAGATTCACTGAGCAGCAGATGAGCTCTCAGCTCTGTCTCTCAGCTGAAATGTCTCCTTTTGGCCACATGGTGGTGCTATAATCTCACTAACTGAAGTTGTCTCATTCCTCAGGGCCTTTGTCTTTATTGTTATAAGTTTACTTTAGAAGTATTTAGAAGTAAAGAGGCAACAAAAACTTTTCTTTACTTATGCTTATTTGTTCCAGACATAAATGATCAGTGAGCTCTTATGTAATTACTTGTAATACCTTTTCTTAAAGGCTGATATACATTTTGTGTTTTAACTAATTATTTAGTTGGTAAATATATTGATCATATCTGTTTGGTTCACCTGTATTTTTCAGTATTTTCATATTCAAAATCAAAATAAATTTTTTTTTAAATAAATGAACTTTGTGAAAATACAAAGTTTAGATTTCAGTTGCTAAATTTTCAAGACGTCAAATTCAACCAGCAAAATTCAGCATCAAAATACAACGTCTTAAATTCATGAAAACAGCTGAGATTCTAGATCAAGTCAAACCAATATCCAGCCTGTTTATTAGGTCTTAATGTAAAACAAACCGAAATTGTGTCAGCGTTGCTGGAGATGATAGCTGACTAACAGAAACAGCTGGACAGATGAGTTACCAGCTGTTCACTTTATAGAAAACAGTTTTACATGAAACCCTGATGAAAAGGCTGGATATTGGTTCAACTTGATCTATAATCTATTGCTTTTCCCTGGGATCTCAGCTGTTTCAAATTGAATTTCAGACTGCATATTTCAACACTGAATTCTGCCGGTTAAATTTGACTGCTTGTTAGAATTTCTATTAGAATTATTTTATTAGAATTTTTTTAAACATGAAATTTTGATTCTGAATATGAAAATAGTGAAACATTGCTATTGAAAATTTGAAGCAGTAAATTCAGGGTAAAAGCAATTCAGGTACACAATTTCAATGCATTAATATTCACTGGTAACAATTCTACTTCATTTTTAATTCAAAATCAGATGAAACAGATTTACGCCATAAATAGAGGGCTCTGTAGTATACAGATTCATTTTGAGAATTTTATTATTTATTTCAAATAATAAAAGCTCTGACAGCACAGAGACCATCATGTGACAGAAACCTCTCATGTGGAGGTATCAAACTTCAGTCCTCCAGGGCCGGTGTCCCTCAACTTTTAGATGTGTCCCAGGTCCAGCACACCTGAATCAAATGGCTGAAGTAACACCTCGGTGTGCAGTCAAGGTCTCTAAAATCCTGGTACTGACCTCATTTGATTCAGTGGTGTTGAAGCAGAGACAAACCTAAAAGTAAACATCAGCACTCAACGACTAATCTTGACACGGCTGGTTGAAGATATTGAGGTGGAAGCTCTCAGCCTTCATGTCTGTTCCTGTCCTGAATAAACCAGCCTGGTTGATAACACTGCTAGAAGTTCTTCTTCTCCCCCTCATATCTGCGTGAAACACACCTGAACAGACAGGCAGAGCACCACAGAGATGTATGTCATCCACACATTTTTGATGGCATAACAATGCCTGCTGGAACAATTTGTAACCTGTTAGGAAGAATAAAATCCAGTCCTGTTTTTCCAGATGATCTTCTTCTTAAACTTCAGAATACTTTCACCTCGGTAAATGCATTTTACAGAATCCATCAGTTTTACACATTTCTAAACACATTTTCAGCCAAAACAGTGGATTTTGCTCTGTGATGCACCTCTGAGCAATAATCTGAACCACACAAGGTCAAAGGTGAACATAATTAAAGCACAGATGTCAGAAATTAAACACAATGACTCAGAACTGGTCAAACTTGAGTCTAATGATGTGACAAATAACCCAGTTAAAGGTTAAACTGGTTAGTAGGAGATTCCCATTAACAACAGACAGAAACCATCAAAGCTGTAGGAGATTATTGTTTTCTGCTGAATCTAGATGAACAGTCATCAGATCTCCAACCAACACTAAATCCTTAGAAACATCAGGTCCAAATGAAGAAAGTTCAGTGAGAGCTGCTGACTGGAACAGAAATTCAGACAGAGTGAGACCTCTGTGTCCTGAGTGAGTGGAGGGATGTATTGATCACTTTATGTTTCATTAGAAACTGCAGACATCAGAGAAGCCTGGAATAGAGATGTTTTCTTCTCCCACAGTTACTGAAGTTCACTTGATGCAGAACCTTTCATTTGTCCACATTAATGTTTGCTGATCTCAGAGCAGGAAGATCACCAGAACCTTTATTGTTCTGACCTCCATGTTTTTCTAACAGAGAAGTATTTTCTGTAATATTTGAGGGATTTATTTTATTTAAACAATGTTTGATAATAAAGTAGGGAATCAATTCTCTAAAATGTCTCATTAATCAAAGAATATGTGGTGTTTTGAGCTTGTGCTGATTGTGTTTAAGAAGGTCTCTGGTTGAAGATTTGTGTCGGAGCAATTCTAAAAAACTGTAATCTGAGCTTTAAATGAGGGAGAAAAGGAGCAACGATGTTCAGTTCAGAGCGTCTCATTGTAGAAACATCTCTGAGACATCAGGAGCTGCTGTTTTCTCTCCATTGTTCTTCTCTCTGGGATCTCAGCACCAAGGATTGCTGGATATATTATGTAGGACAGAGTATTACTGTGTTATAAAGGATCTCTGTCACCACCTGATCAGGCAGCCTGGACAGAAAAGGGTTAAACACAAACATATTTATTTAACCAATAATGAAAACAAAAGCTGAACTAACTGAAGAAGAACCAGGAATCAGGATGAAGATGATCTTGTGTGGATGTGGGAACAGTTTGATGAAGCTCAGGTTGTTCTGCAGAACCTGAACTAAAGCAGGAAAGACATTTGCAGAGGAGAGGTTCAGTTTTTAGATGCTGCAGACATCAGAACCAGGAGTCCTTGTCAGTCAGTGTCTGGTTCTGGATGCTGCAGCTAAGATCTAGAAAACTATATAGTTCATTTTCATATATATATATATATATATATATATATATATATATATATATATATATATATATATATTACACATGTTTTGATCAATATATTAACCGAGTTAATCTACATTCCCGTGTTTATCCACCAGGCTATTATTCTCACTCCAGGAGAAGAATCCCTCTCCAAGAATGTTTTGTCATGTTCTTCAGCAGATTGTCTCAAAAACTGCTATAAAACCAGTTTGCATCATTGTTTCTGGTTCTGATCAGTGATGGTTTGGGCTGCCATGATATGGCAGCCCAAACCATCACTGATCCACCAATTCATCTTGAGAATGACATATACAAGTCCTGCACAGTGGTCAGAGGGATTTTAAGCCATTCTTCTTGCAGGATAGTAGCCAGGTCACTACGTGATACTGGTGGAGGAAAACGTTTCCTGACTCGCTCCTCCAAAACACCCCAAAGTGGCTCAATAATATTTAGATATGGTGACTGTGCAGGCCATGGGAGATGTTCAACTTCACTTTCATGTTCATCAAACCAATCTTTCACCAGTCTTGCTGTGTGTATTGGTGCATTGTCATCCTGATACACGGCACCGCCTTCAGGATACAATGTTTGAACCATTGGATGCACATGGTCCTCAAAAATGGTTCGGTAGTCCTTGGCAGTGATGCGCCCATCTAGCACAAGTATTGGGCCAAGGGAATGCCATGATATAGCAGCCCAAACCATCACTGATCCACCCCCATGCTTCACTCTGGGCATGCAACAGTCTGGGTGGTACGCTTCTTTGGGGCTTCTCCACACCGTAACTCTCCCAGATGTGGGGAAAACAGTAAAGGTGGACTCATCAGAGAACAATACATGTTTCACATTGTCCACAGCCCAAGATTTGCGCTCCTTGCACCATTGAAACCGATGTTTGGCATTGGCATGACTGACCATAGGTTTGGCTATAGCAGCCTGGCCGTGTATATTGACCCTGTGGAGCTCCCGACGGACAGTTCTGTTGGAAACAGGAGAGTTGAGGTGCACATTTAATTCTGTTGGATGTGGTTCGTCCTTCTTGGTGGTATGCTGACATTACCCTGGATACCGTGGCTCTTGATACATCACAAAGACTTGCTGTCTTGGTCACAGATGCGCCAGCAAGACGTGCACCAACAATTTGTCCTCTTTTGAACTCTGGTATGTCACCCATAATGTTGTGTGCAGGTTCTAAAAATGTATTCTAGAACCTAGAAGGTCAGGTTGTTGTTCTAGATTCAATAAAATCATCTCTATAAATACTATAATTCAGATGTTTACCATTGTAACAGGTTCCAGTGTGTTAACAACACCAATCATTATCAAGCTGTTAAAGGTTTTCATAGAGTTCCTCCACATCCTAAACAGTTGAAGATTAAAACCTGAGAAACAATAAAATAAAACAGACTTTCAGGCGTTTGTTAAACTGTTATAAAGGCTGAAGTTCACACTATAAACAATCAGAGCTCACCTGTATTTGAACAGGATGAAGAAGTCCTCGCTGATAGGACAGCAGCTACAGGAGGGAGGAGCTACAGGAGGGTGGAGCTACAGGAGGGCGGGGCTAACCTCAGATTTAAAAATCAACAACCGCGATCCTGTCATCGTGGTTCATTCAAAGACTTCTGGGCTGAGAAGATGGATGAAGTCACAGATTATCTGGGTATGTCTGATTTATTTATTCTCTGTCAGTTTTTATCTGTGAGAAGCTTTTAGAACCCAACCAGAACTCAGTAGAACCTCTGCAGACTAACAGATCGGTTTCTACAGCAGGAAGTCATCACAGCACTGATAGAAACATGTTACCTCTCTGTGTTTCTAAATGCAGCTTCTAGGTCAGTATATTAGTGAGAACATCCTGATTTTAGATCTTCTACAACTGGTTTTCTTTTCTTCCTCAAACTGATCAGCGGACTCAGATGGATGAAGGTTTCTGATGAAGATGATCAGACTTATTTCTACTGAGGTTTCCTGGTTAGTTTCAGTATCTGGATGTTTTTGATCAGAGATGATGGACTGTGGAGAAAAATGTTCCCATCATTCATAGCAACAACTTTGCTACCAGGAGAAAGAAGAACAATGAAAAGTACGTTATGAGTAATGGACCGGAACCGACTGTTGAAAACTTCTCCACAGCGATGTGGGCAGGAACGGAAGCAGGTGATTGGTTGGTTTGGTTTAAAGGGCGGGACCTGTTGCTCCGCCCCCTCTGTCCACGAGGTAGTTTGTAGGTAAATAAAGTTTTAACTACTGAAGTGAACCAGGCAGATGTACTTAATGTTAACATTTCATTTCCAGTTAACACATTAAAAAATGTGTTTGTTGGTTTAAATTGATTTATTCTAGTAAACATGACGTCATAAACTATGATTAACTAATCTTTTCATTATCTTTTATATGATTATACAGCTCTATTATCTATCTATATATCTATCTATCTATCTATATATCTATATATCTATCTATCTATCTATCTATATATCTATCTATATATCTATCTATATATATATATATCTATCTATCTATCTATATCTATCTATCTATCTCTATCTATCTATCTATATCTATCTATCTATATATCTATCTATCTATATCTATCTATCTATCTATATCTATCTATCTATATCTATCTATCTATATCTATCTATCTATCTATATCTATCTATCTATATATCTATCTATCTATCTATCTATCTCTATCTATCTATATATCTATCTATATATCTATCTATCTATATCTATCTATCTATATCTATATATCTATCTATCTATCTATCTATCTATCTATCTATCTATCTATCTATCTATCTATATATCTATCTATCTATCTATCTATCACCAAGTTAAACACATAGAAGCTCATTTAACAACCAGACATGATGTTTTCTGGCATTCAGTGACACATAGAAACCACCATCTAACACAGACTGAAGCTCTTAGTGAAGCTTTTAAACAGCAAAGGGTTTATGTTCTGTTATTGAGGCTGTTTGCTGAACAATGATGATGATTTGGATCCATTTCATTCAGGTTTTATTTCCTAACAAAGTTGTTAAACCATGTTGTCTCTGTTTGCTGTATGTGCAGAGAAGTGGCTGAACAGCTGAACTTCATAACAATTATCTCTGTTGAGTTTTATTCAAACTAACTAATATCTCTCTTGGTTTTTATCTGCAGTTGATCAAACTTTTGAAAACATTGTTCTGTTTCTTGTATGTAAAGAAGAATAAATGAACATTTTAAGGTTTCTAACATGTAGTGACCTAATCTATGCTGTAATAATGTTAATAGAAGTACTGAACACAATACTTCTGTAGTACCTGCTGAATATTTGAATTGATCTGAACTATTTTCCCTCTGATCATGACAGAGATTCAGATTTAATTAAATTATCATTGATCCTCAATGTCAACTCAGAAACTCCATGTTCAACCTAAAATAATAGATACAACTCATGTGTTTAATAGTATTTTATTTTATATAAAGAAAAAACTTTAATAAGCTGAGAAATATTTAACTTTTTTCTGATTAATTCAAATGAAGAGTTAAATCTGAAATTAATGTTCTTAATTAATGAACTTTGTGCAGTTTTATTTTCACAACACAGTGCATTATGGGAATGTTTGGCTGTAATTAGTTAATAAAGTCTTCAGTAACAGTGAAAGAATAAAACTCCTGCAGTGGTTAATATTTTGAATAATGATGATGTTCTCATCTCATAAATCCTGACAGAAAGATTTAACCTCCATAAAAATAAAGAAGTTAAAAACTTTCTGCTCTGACATCAGATTAAGTTGAACTTGGAGTCAGATTTAAATGTTTGAAACCTGCTGCTGTATTTATTTATGGCCACAAGGTGGCAGTGGTGATCTTTTTGAAGGTTCTTCAACCCTTTTCTGATCAGAATAATTAGAATAATTTTTATTTTTTACATATTTTATCATCACAGGTTTAAACGGAGATTTTAATCAGTTTCACAGAAACTGAAGATATAAAGTTCAGGAGTTTCTATCTGATGAAACTAAAAGTCAGACTGTAGATGTTCCTTGTTGTCTCCTAGAGATGTTGGAGCTGATGTGTTGCTGACTCTTCTCCTCTGTCTCCTCTCACAGGAAGAAGATGATCTGCAGGATCCTGCTGCTCATCATCCTCAACTCATGTCTCTGTGGTCAGTTTCCATCTTCTCTTTGTTCAGTCTAAATCCATCAATAATCAGTGAAAAGTCTGTCAGTGAAGGTAACACTTCAATCCTCCAGCTGCATTTGATCAAGCAGTTTTACTTGAAGAGAATCAAGCAGAGCTCTGACAGCACAGAGACCATCATGTGACAGAAACCTCTAGAGATGTAGTTTAAAGACTCCCATGTTCCAGTTCTCAGTGTGTCTGCTCCTCTCTTTCCCTCTCTGTCTCCTCAGCAGCAACATTTGTAGTGAATGTGACACAGAGCTGCTATCAGGCAGAGGAGAACCACAACATCACTCTGGAGTGGACCTTCACCACCAGACCTCATGGATCCTGGAGACAACTTTTTATCCTCTGTGAAGTTATAGCTCCTCCCAGAGGACTGGTTCTGTATCAGGTCCATGATGGTGTTGAGGTTCCAGAGTCTCAGGATGAACAGTTTTCAGGACGAGTCCAGAGTGACAAAGACGTCCTCAGAGAAGGACGAATCAGACTCCATGTGTCCAGACTGAGGACTGAAGACTCTGGTCTGTATCTGTGTGACGTGAAAAATGATGAAGGCTTCAACTCTGGAAAATGTTGTCTCAACGTTTCTGGTGAGAAGAAATAATATAAATGTGTTCTGGTTTGACTGGACTGCTGAGAACTGTATAGATGAAAAATAATATTACTATAAGGTTAAAAACCTTTATCTAGGATTTGAACAAGATCAAATATTAATAAATATTTTCAATTTTCCAGGAGTTGCTGATCAGCTTCAACTTCAGAGACCAACTTTGACTCCAGAACCAGAGAAATGGATAATGATCATCTGGATTACATCAGCAGCAGTTTTGGTTTTATTCATTATTATATTCTCAGTTTTAATATTTATTTGTAAGAGAAATCAAGCTTCATTCGTCTACAGAGACGTTCTGTGTCTCAGAGAAACAATATGAACTCTGAAAGGATTTTCAAAGAAAATTCTTGAAGTTCTGTTTTAAAGAACTGAAAAACTTTAAAATCTGTTTTCAATACAAGAAGATATTATTTTAAATGCATATTACCTTGTATACGGTGTATCACAAAAGTGAGTACACCCCTCATATTCCAGCAGATATTTAAGTATGTTTTCATGGGACAACATTGACAAAATGACACGTTGACACAATGAATATTAGTCTGTGTGCAGCTTATATAACAGTGTAAATTTATTCTTCTCTCAAAATAACTCAAGATACAGCCACTAATGTCTGAACCACCGGCAACAAAAGTGAGTACACCCCTAAGAGACTACGTCCAAACTGAGCACTCTTGTCATTTTCCCTCCAAAATGTCATGTGACTCGTTAGTGTTACTAGGTCTCAGGTGTGCATAGGGAGCAGGTGTGTTTAATTTGTAGTACAGCTCTCGCCCTCTCATACTGGTCACTGAAAGTTCCAACATGGCACCTCATGGCAAAGAACTCTGAGGATCTTAAAAGACAAATTGTTGCGCTACATGAAGATGGCCAAGGTTACAAGAGGATTGTCAACACCCTGAAACTGAGCTGCAGCACCGTGGCCAAGATCATCCAGCGTTTAAAAGAAAGGTCCACTCAGAACAGACCTCGCGTTGGTCGTCCAAAGCAGCTGAATGCACGTGCTCAGCGTCACATCCTAATGCTGTCTGAAAGATAGGCGCAGGAATGCTGTCAGCATTGCTGCAGAGATGAAGAGGTGGAGGGTCAGCTTGTCATTAAATTGGTCTGCATGGCCGTCATCCCAGAAGAAAGCCTCTTCTGAAGTCTGTCCACAAGAAAGCCCACAAACAGTTTGCTGAAGACATGTCAACAAAGGACATGGATTACTGGAACCATGTCCTATGGTCTGATGAGACCAAGATTAATTTGTCTGGTTCAGATGGTCTCAAGCATGTGTGGCGGGAATCAGGTGAGGAGTACAAAGATAAGTGTGTGATGCCTACAGTCAAGCATGGTGGTGGGAACGCCATGGTCTGGGACTGCATGCGTTCAGCAGGTGTTGGGGAGTTACATTTCATTCAGGGACACATGAACCCCAATATGTACGGTGAAATACTGAAGCAGAGCATGATCCCCTCCCTCTGGAAACTGGGTCGCATTGCAGTGTTCCAGCATGATAATGACCCCAAACACACCTCTAAGACGACCACTGATTTATTGAAGAGGCTGAGGGTAAAGGTGATGGACTGGCCAAGCATCTCTCCAGACCTAAACCCAAAAGAACATCTTTGCGGGATCCTCAAGCGTAAGGTGGAGGAGCGCCAAGTCTCGAATATCCGCCAGGTCCGTGATGTCGTCATGGAGGAGTGGAAAAGCATTCCAGTGGCAACCTGTGAAGCTCTGGTAAACTCCATGCCCAGGAGAGTTAAGGCAGTTCTGGTAAATAATGGTGGCCACACAAAATATTGACACTTCAGGAACTTTCACTAAGGGGTGTACTCACTTTTGTTGCTGGTGGTTCAGACATTCATGGCTGTATCTTGAGTTATTTTGAGAGAAGAATAAATTTACACTGTTATATAAGCTGCACACAGACTAATATTCCTTGTGTCAACGTATCATTTTGTCAATGTTGTCCCATGAAAACATACTTAAATATCTGCTGGAATGTGAGGGGTGTACTCACTTTTGTGATACACTGTATTTACTACTGTTGACTTTATCATTAATAATCTGCTGTGATTTCATTGTAAATAACTCTAGTGTCTAATCAGATGTTTCATATTTAATTAAAGTCGTTTTAAAGTTTGTTGTTTCTGTGAAGATTTCCTCCTAAACTCCCATCAGCTCCTGTGTTTCATCCTGTTGCTTCATTAAAACTTCATCCAGCAGCTTCATCTTAGTGAGGATCTGAACTCCCTGAACATCCAGATGTTCACAGACTCACAAACTCTCCTGTTAGGAACACGACTTTATTAGAAATCATTTTAATCAAGCTGGAAAACCTCCAAGACATCAGTTTTACACACTTCACTGAATCAAACACTGAGCAGAGTTAAATTAGGAATATTAATGTTTTATTACTGATGTACATAGTTGTAAAATTATTCATATATTTATTCAGAAGAACATATTGTAAATAAAATGACCTTCTTGGATTTTTTGTCTTTTTTGATGAAGGAACTGATGTTCAGACCTGAATTGATTCAAAGACAATAAAATCTATTTTAACATCAGATCATTTTGTCAACTTTAATATAAACAGACAAGCCAGTTATTAGATGCTGATATTTTAATGAAAGTTCAAAAAGTTAACAGGAAGACAAGAACATCACACTTTATACAGAGATGTTACTATTTAAACAGTCTGACTTCATCAAAAACAGAAGCTCTGTTTTTACCTTTATAAATTTAACAAGTTAGTTTAAATTCAGACCTTCAGCAACATGAACATCACTGATCAACAATGTAAACAGGACGGCTGTAATTCAGCTTTCTAGAATCCTGGTTCTTCATCTTGGTGAGATGTTCTGGTCCCAGATGTTTTGATCCCAGATGTACCGGACCAGAGCTGCTGCAACAACAGAAGGTCAGGATTCATCAGAGCTTCAATGTGTCGGCCAATACTAACACGCAGTAGATATTGTACAGTATTTGATGTCCAGAATAAAAATTTTAGGTCTGATTAACAGCTCTGTCCGACCCACAGAACTGTTTGACTTTAAGAGAAGCTGAGAGGACCAAAGATAAGTCTGCAGAATCTGGAGGTTAAATGTTCTGATGAACCCAGTTTAAAATGAGAGGCTTTTATTTGGGAGTTTAAAACTAAAGGAAGATCCAGATGGTTTCAGTAGTGGTTCTGTAAATGGAAACAGAAATGGAAACTATATCAAGTGATTGTGACAGTCTGCTGCTACAACATCTAGCCCTTCTAGATCTAAGCTGCAGCATCCAGAACCAGACACTGACTGACAGGGACTTCTGGTTCTGATGTCTGCAGCATCTAAAAACTGAACCTCTCCTCTACAGACATCTTTCCTCCTTTAGTTCAGGTTCTGCAGAACAACAGAAGCTTCATCAAACTGTTCCCACATCCACACAAGATCATCTTCATCCTGATTCACTGATCACCACATCCCTGTCTAGTTTTCCTCCATCCTGTTCACTTAACAAGGTGATTAGTTCCTTCAGAACTAACATCCTCCAGGAGCTTCAGTAGGTGAGATGTTGTGTTTCATCAGAGGAACCAATCAGAGCTTGAAAGATCTCAGTGAACAGACTCCAAGACTCTCTTCAGCTTCTGGCTTCAACAGGCAGCTGTTATTCCTCCACTGGTCCACCTCTGGGTGAATTAAAAGATCAGGTCTGAAAGGAGTCCAGATGTTCTGCAAAGACCTTCAGACTGTCTCCATCTGAGCAGACTTCATCTGATGTGTTTCCTCCTGCAGCTTCATGGAAACTTTCCTCCAGCAGCTTCATCTGATTGAGGATCTCCAACATGATCTTTGGTTCTTCTGTTCATGTTTATCAGAGATCTGCAGTCACTTCCTCTCAGCTCTGTCTGCTTTAATGGTCCAGGTAACATCTAATGATCTTTGTTGATCTCCATGAAAAAATCCACTGCTGCTTGTTCTCCATTTAAGAGGTTCTGATGTGGTTCTGAAGGGAAAGAGAGAGGAGGTGGTCCAGTTCAGCATGCTTCAATGAGGTCCTGTTCAAACTAAATAAAATAAAGTTAATTATTTCATAATGTAAAGAAATGTTCATACCCAGTTTATCTGCAGACTGGTTTCCAGTTTGTCGTCTTGGTAAATACGGCGTTTAGAACCAACCAGAACAAAATGGAGGATGATGGAAGTTGGCAGAAAGAGACGAAAAAGATGCCTGAAGTCTCAGTTTTATTTTTAAAAACTGTTTTGTTCTGCCAGGCTTTTATGTCATGATTTTATGTTGCTTTTATGTAGATCTTTATATGATTTCCTTGTATAATTCTTTGTGACTTTGTGTCTGTGAAAGACGCTTTATAACTAAACTTTACTTTCTCACTAAAGCTGCAAACACAAACTAAAACTTACCATTTCAGGTGTTCAGTGATGAAGGTCAGAGAAGAAAAACGTATTATTAACTACTTCCTGCTTCAGGGAGAAGCTGACGAATCCCATCACAGGTTAATGACCTGAGTGAAGTTGCTTAGTTCAGAATGTTTAGGTGTTGAACTATGAATTTGATTAAATACATTTTACCATGAATGAAATACATGTAGAACTACATCTTGTTTAGGATGAACTGGTACGACACTTCTGCTTCAAAAAGAAGTTATAAACATGTCTTAGCTATCTAATCTGTATTTTCAAGCTAGATTTCATGATCATAAGCAGTCATCAAGACTTTAACTCACCACCAGTGAATCAAAGTAAGTTTATGTCCACTTAAGGACACTTTATTACAGTTATAGCTGATTGATTGCATTACTATTTCATGACAAAAACATTTTAAAGAAAATTGCTAATTTCATTTGTCTATTTTTCTAAACAGAGGCCAAAGAAATCAGTGGTGGACAACAAAGCTGTATTTGTAGTCCTCTGTGCTTCAAAAGAAGCAGCCATTAAAAATAGCAACATTGCAGCTCCAAGTGACGACCTATGGAGAGATCTCTGCTAAAAACCTGGTGAAGTTCTGACTATTTATCTGGTGAAATAAAAATAATTATTTCAATGTAGTGACTGTCAGTGACAGGGCTGGTTGACCTTTGGTGACCTTTAGAAACTTTTGATATCTTTAAAATTAAAGCGCCACAAACAAATATTCTTGAAGAAGGTGAAGGGGGCAGCTTCACTCAGGTCTTGTCATTTCATTATTTCCCTCTCTGTGTTTCTCTTAAAGCAGTCTGAAGTTTTCTGTAGTTTTCTGAACTGTTTTTAATCTCTATAAATTATTATGTGTTGATTAAAAGCAGCTTTCAGACAGTCTGCAGATGTGAAGAGCAGATTAACCGTGAATGTAGGGAAAACAGGGTGTTTCTAATCAGCAGTACCATCTCTAGCCCATAGAGGGCAGACTTTAACACAGTGAGTCATTCGGTGCATAAATGTAAAAAAAAAAAGAAAAGCCAGAGGAAGTTAGAATAGCTGACTTTACTTTTTAGTTTTGTTTTTTTAATTACTTTGTTTTAAATTCAGAACTTTGTCTCCTTTTTTAAAAGCCTCCTTCTCAGTTCGGCTCCTCCAACCCAATCACTGACCTGATTAACCTGAGAAAGACATCTAACCTCCATTAAAACCAAGAGTGATCTCTGCTAGAAACATTTGTTTTTTACTGGCTTCAACATTCAACACCTGAGTTTAAGAACACTGAGGTTCAGACCCTGCTGGTCTGGGAGCCGTCTGTGGCCCTCAGGACCATTAGATCTTCACAGCAGACAGAAACACCTGATCTGATCCCTTCAGGATGCTGAGCTGGTCAGAATTTATCAGCTGAGGTTCAGGATATTATGTGAGTCTTTATGAGACCAACAGCTCCTCCTTCCTGCTCTCATGGATCCAAAAGGCCAAATAAACAGCAGATTGAGTCATAATTAGACATTAAAGTGTATTAAAGTAAACTGAGTGAGAGCAGTGAGAGCTTCATCCAGAAAGATCAAGCTGGAGACAGCTGTTAGATAAAGAAACAAGTTTTAATAAATACTTCAGATTCTGCAAATAAAATATACAAAACTAGAAAAATACATTAATTATCAGAAATATAACTCATGAGAAGCTTTGAGAGGAAACCTGTTAACTTTAAAGAAATAATTTTGGACAATCCTGAAGAAGCAACAGTTCTCTGATGAAACCTCAACATTTACATTTTCTACAAAGAAACAAAGAAACAACGATCTGATGTTCAAGATCTACCTTAACAAACTAAAACAGCTTTATGTGGTAATATTTCATGTTTCACTTTAAATGAATCCTCTGATTTCACCTGAAAATAGTGAAATATTGATCTTTATAACAATAAACTCTTTCTAGTCTTTAGATGTTTTGTTTCAAACATAATTATAAAACTTTGTGTGAAAATAATAAATCAGATCACATCACTGTTGTATTTCTGATCACTGCTGGAGGAAATCCTCAGTCTTTAGTTTCTCTGGACATCC
Organism: Girardinichthys multiradiatus; assembly: GCF_021462225.1. Lineage (NCBI taxonomy): Eukaryota > Metazoa > Chordata > Actinopteri > Cyprinodontiformes > Goodeidae > Girardinichthys > Girardinichthys multiradiatus. Next base: position 13,189,855 of record NC_061807.1, on the reverse strand, counting down.
CATAATAATTCATCAACCAGAGCAAAGATGTTTCCTGGAAAAAGCTGGAAAAGTCCAGCTGGAGTCAAACTGTGGAGCTCTGAGCTTTGAGCAGAACATCAGAGAAGCTCTAAGATGATCAGAGCTCAGTGGTGCTGGTTTCATCAGAACTTCCTGATCAAAGCACCAGTTTAACCAGTTGATCTGAACCAGTTTATCTGGAGCTAAAAGATCATCTGATATGTTAATGATCCCTGAAAGTGTTTCAGCTCAGAACTGAAGCAGCAGCTGGTCTGAGATCCAAGATGGAGGTCAAAGGTTGGTTACAGTCGCACAGATCAGCAGACTGGTCAATGATCTTAGAGCGCCACCATCTGGTCACACAGAGTTACTGCAGAATACTGGTTCTGGTTGAGTCCAGAAACCTTTTTAGAAAACTACAATTCATTTATTCATTGAAATATGACATTTTACACACGAGAACAACTTGAAATAAATCTGATGTTTGTCAACTGGTTTGTTTTGTTTCTGTTTCTGAACCAAATGATCAACATCAGATGAACCATCAGAACTGCTGTCAGTCCCAGTGGGATGAAGAGGAAGATCCATCCTCGTCTCTTTGGTTCTGGAGTCAAAGTTGGTCTCTGAGTTTGGATCTGATCAGCTGCTGCTGGGAGAGAAATCAGGAGACAGGTCACCTAAACTATGAATGGACTGAATTTATAAATCGTTTTCTAGACATATTAATCCCTCAAAGCAGTTCAAACCAAGGCGTGTTTATTTGTAGCTAAAGAACATTTGAGTAAGAAGACAATTCAAAGTGTTTCAGATGATGAAAACATAGAAAACACAGAAAAACGTTCATTGCAGTGACATCATGCAACTCCAATGAAGTTGAGACGTTAAAATAAATAAAAACAGAGTACAATGATTTGTGAATCCTGGTCAATCTATAAGCATTGAATCCACAACAAAGACAAGATATTTAATGTTCAAACTGATAAACTTTGTATTTTTGCAAATATTCACTCATTTTGAATTAGATGTTTGCAACACAATCCAAAAAAAGCTGGAACAGGGGCAGCAAAAGACTGGAAAAGTTGAGGATTGCTCAGAAAACACCTGTTTGGATCATTAAACAGGTGAACAGGTTATTGGAAACAGGTGAGGGTCATGATTGGGTATTAAACGAGCATCCCTGAAATGGTCAGTCGTTCACAAGCAAGGATGGGTCAAAGGTCACCATTTAATGAACAACTACATGAGCAAATAGTCCAACAGTTTAAGAACGTTTCTCAATGTACAACTGCAGGAAATATAGGGATTGCATCATCTACAGTCCATAATATCATCAGAAGATTCAGAGAATCTGGAGAAATCTGCATTTAAGCAGCAAGGCTGAAAACCAACACTGAATGACCATGACCTTTGACCCCTCAGGAGGCACTGCATTAAAAACCGAACCATTATCAGGTAACAGCTCGCTGCTACATCAACAAGTGCAAGTTAAAACTCTACCATGCAGAGATGAAGCCATGTATCAACATCACCCAGAAATGCTGCCAGCTTCTCTGGGCCTGAGCTCATCTGAGATGGACCAACCCAAAGTATAAAAGTGTGCTGTGGTCTGACGAGTCCACATCTCAGATTGCTCATGGAAATCATGGACATCATGTCCTCCTGGCCAATGAGGAAAAGGACAATCTGGATTGTTATCAGCGCAAAGTTCAAAGCCAGCATCTGTGATGGTATGGAGGTGTGTTAGTGCCCATTGCATCATGGGTAACTGGTACATCTGTGAAGGCAACATTAATGCTGAAAGGTGCAGGTTTAGGAGCAACATCTGCTGCCATCCAAGCAACGTCTTCTTCAGGGACGTCCTGCTTATTTCACCAAGACAAAGCCAAGACACATTCTGCACGTGTTACAACAGCAAGGCTTCATAGTAAAAGAGTTCTGGTTCTAGACTGGCCCGCCTGCAGTCCAGACCTCTCTCCCATTGAATCTGTGGAGCATTATGAAGCACTAAATAGGACAACAGAGACCCTGGACTGTTGAGCAACAAGTTGTTCATCCAGCAAGAATGGGAAAGACTTCCAGCTCCAAAGCTTCAACAATTAGTCCTCAGTTCCTGAACCCTTATTGGGTGTTAAAAGGAAAGGTGATGAAACACAGTGGTGAACATGACCCTGTCCCAGCTTTTCTACAATGTGTTGCTAGCATCAAATTCAAATTGAGTTATGAAAAAAAAACTATGTTTATCAGTTTGAAGATTAAATAAATTGTCTTTTTAGTGAATTAATTTTCTTCTAAGTTGAACAGGATTTATAAATCAATGTATTCTGTTGTTTTTGATGTTTTACACGTTCCAACTTCATTGGAATCAGGGTTGGAAAGAAAGTAAAGAAAAGTTGGACTACAGACTAAAATTAATGGTGCTTCAGTTAACAATTTAATTAGAATAGTCAAAGGCAACTCTAAACAAATGGGTTTAATCTTGATTTAAAAGAACTCAGAGTTTCAGAACTTTTATAGTTCTGGAAGAGAAGACTGTTAGAACCCCATTCACCCAGTCACACACACACAGTTACAGGTTGGTAAGTGCCTTGCCAAGGGGCATATTGACATGTGGCAGAAAGGAAGCTGGAACTGAACCCACAACTTTCTTGTCTTAAGAAAATGACTCTTTCCATCGACCCATTGCCACCTCAGTAACTGTGAGACACTGATGTTTAGATGAAAGTTCTCATTTTAACGCTACAATTTAAACATTTTTATATTATTTCTTCTCACCAGAGACGTTGAGTCGACATTTTCCAGAACCAGAACCTTCATCATTCATCACGTCACACAGATACAGACCAGAGTCTTCAGTCCTCAGTCTGGACACATGGAGTCTGATTCGTCCTTCTCTGAGGACGTCTTTGTCACTCTGGACTCGTCCTGAAAACTGTTCATCCTGAGACTCTGGAACCTCAACACCTTCATGGACCTGATACAGAACCAGTTCTCTGGGAGGAGCTATAAGTTCACAGAGGATAAACAGTTGTCTCCAGGATCCATGAGGTCTGGTGGTGAAGGTCCACTCCAGAGTGATGTTGTGGTTCTCCTCTGTCTGATAGCAGCTCTGTGTCACATTCACTACAAATGTTGCTGCTGAGGAGACAGAGAGGGAAAGAGAGGAGCAGACACACTGAGAACTGGAACATGGGAGTCTTTAAACTACATCTCTAGAGGTTTCTGTCACATGATGGTCTCTGTGCTGTCAGAGCTCTGCTTGATTCTCTTCAAGTAAAACTGCTTGATCAAATGCAGCTGGAGGATTGAAGTGTTACCTTCACTGACAGACTTTTCACTGATTATTGATGGATTTAGACTGAACAAAGAGAAGATGGAAACTGACCACAGAGACATGAGTTGAGGATGATGAGCAGCAGGATCCTGCAGATCATCTTCTCCCTGTGAGAGGAGACAGAGGAGAAGAGTCAGCAACACATCAGCTCCAACATCTCTAGGAGACAACATTGAACATCTGAACTCAGAACATCTCAGTCTGACCTTCAACCTCAGCTCCTTCAGATGGAAACTCCTGAGATCAGTAAAAAGTTCAGAGCAGAGATCAGAACCTTTATAACCCAAAGAACCATTTTACCTTCAATCCAACTAAATACATTAATGCTGGAGCTGCTAAACCTTCATGACCCTAAAACACAATCAGCTCATCAAATGTTAGAGATACAATCAGTCACCTTCTATACAGCTTCATCCATAGTGGGTCGATCTCCAGCAGTCTATGGGCGGGAGGCGGGTTCACCCTGGACAGGTTGTCAGTCCATCGCTGTTAGAGATACAAGTTGAAGGAAATGTGCTGATTGGTTGAAGAATCTCAAACTGATTTATGTTTTCATGTTTCAAAGCAAAGAAAACTTTTACAAAGAGAATGTTTAGTAATCATGATGTAGAGAAAATTATCATTTAGTATTTTTACTGACAAACTTCAAGACATCAAAACAAAATAATTCTTAATATTGTTGATCTAAACTCAGTAACTTCTGGTAATTAAAAACAACCTGACAGGAAACATTGTTGTTTGTTATTAAAACTAAATGATCAGGAAACCATGAGAAGATGTTTCAGGATGTCTTCAAGGCTGCAAAGACTTCTCACCAATCTGCCTCCATTCATTTTCTAGAGCTGCTTATTTTCATTGGTTAAATCTGCTTCTTCATGGAGGTAACATCAGTCTGTCAGTTCATCAGGTGAAAACATCATCATTGTAGGAAATCTAGAAACCACTCAATGATTTGATGGATTTTCTTCTTTCCACTCTAAAATAATCCCACATGTTAAAATCAAAGAAACACTCACTGGATTTCATCTGAGAACAGATAATCTGCAGCAAACTGTTGCTGGAACACATCTGGTTAATCTGCAATGGTTGAATTTATTATTTGTGAATCTAAACGTTTTCAGTAGAGCTGTGTGATATTGCATATTTTAGTACCAAGTAAATACAGGGCCAGTGCTACTTTATTATCTTTAAGTTTCATATTTCATGAAACTTCTGACCTTTAGGTGTTTTTGTGTTTTTTCCTTTGGATAATTTTTTTTAAACCTGGGACAGAATTTGGACTTTATGAACAGAAACATTAAAATAACTCAATAAATTTGTATGCATTCCACCTTAAATAAACAAAGTAAAAAAATGATCATTTGAGAGTCAAGCAGAACAAAATCTGTTTTGAGGTAGAGTTGAAGCGTCCAGGGGGGTCCTGTGCAGAACAAATGCTTTGCTTAAAGGTTTTTGTTTAGGACCATCTTACATGTTTTACTTTCAGAGCAAATCACCTTTAACTCACTAACTGATCTACCTTCAAAATCCTCTCAGCTGAACAATAGATTATATTCAGCCAAGTCTGAGCCATATTATATTCAGTATATTTGGTTCAGTATTTGTATGTATTTATTTTATGCTATTTATGTTATCAGTCTTTAAACATGTCATACTAGGATTATGTTCATATTTCATGGAGGTAAATTGCTCTGTTCATTTTGTTTCTAATAACACTTATTATATTATTATATCTTTATATATCCTTATTATCATTGTGTTTGTACTGAACACTTGCTTGTTTCCTGATATAATTCTGTAAATGTCTCCGCTGTGAGCAATGAATTTATATCAAGATATTAGCATAATTAATATTTTAGAGTTGGCTTCAGTAACATTCATGACTGGTTGAACTTTAAAAGTTAATATAAACTGATGCAGAAGATGACTGCTGTCAATAACCTCTGCCTTGGGGTCAGGGGTCAGTCAGGGTCAGGGAGTGGAGGATGCCTCTCTTCTTCTCTCCGTTTCTGTTTTCTGCTGCAGGATTTTTCATGTGTTTCTACAAATTTGTTGTATTGCCAAAGTATTTAACAGCCTTCTTCCAAACTATCCAACTTGCCGCTGCCTCTGATTGGGCCTGAAAGTTCAGCCCCAGAGCGCTCCTCTTCCTCTCTGACATCTTCCTCTACATAGCTCTGTGTTTCTGCAGAGTGAGCCTGTCTGACTCCTGTGACGGTGCAGGGTGGGGTTGAGAGAGGAAGAAAAGTTTGTTTCTGAGGCAGTGGTGAAGCAACCTGACTGTCGCCTGTTGAACCAAACAGCAGGAAGAAAGCAGTTCATACCAGAGGGAATCTGAGACTAACTGATGGGTCCCACCATACTAGACAAAGTAACTATTTAGTCACTTTTTAGAGTCTAAAATGATGTTACAAGCTGCTGACCAGAAAAACCAATGGAAGAAGATGCTTCATAAGGTTGGAGCTGCTGGTCACAGACGTGGATCATTTCTTTGTTCGCGGACATAACTTTCAAATCACATGTTTGTCTTTAACTTCAGCGAACGTGAAATATTGTTAAACTTCCAACTTTCAAACGCTGTCTTTGAATTTACTAGAATCCCTCCATCGTCATGTTTCGCTCTTGTTGTTGTTTTACTCAGCGAGGAGAAAACCTGATGCCTTCTCAGCCAATCAGCTGCTGTTTGTCCTCCAGTCACACGAAGACCTTTAAACACGAAGCAGCAGAAGAAAATCAGATCTCACGTCTTCAAGGAGACTCACTAGCAGGACAGATCTTAACGACAATAAAACAGAACAGATTAACTCACCTGATCTGATGTAGATCCAACCGCCTGGTAAATTCTCGATATGAAGGCTGTGAAACTAAAGGCCTTATAAACCTCAGTCTCTGCTCCCCCCCGCTCTACCCAGTAAAGTGGTGAAGCGGTATATCAGGAATTTGAGGCAGTGACCCTAACCCACTTTACTGGGTAGGGCGGGGTGAGCAGAGACTGAGGTTTATAAGAGCTGCGTGAAGCTGACACCCCACCCTATGGTGGCCGGGGGGTGCAAAACAATTTTACATTTCAGAAAACAAATTTACATTTCAGAAAATCAACCGGAAAGGGAATGTACCAACGTCGAGGCTGACCCGGAAGTCAGCCTCAGGGGCTGCATCCTTCGAAGGCCGTATTTGTAGGCCAATTACGTTACAGCGCGGCGACGAAGGCTGTCCCAATTAATGAATCATTCCGAGCAAATGCCGCCGACAAATGTGTCCTTATTTTGCCCGATTTGAAGGATGGGTTGTGAGTATCCTTCGCGGCCCATCATTTCCCATCATTCATTGCGGGTCGAAGCGGATTGGTCAAGCAGGGGAAGCCATGGCGGACCATAGCAACAAAAGCTGTGAGTAAATTGTGGAAAATTACACTTTCTGTGACACAAATTAACTTCTACAATGTTTTTAGTGCGGGAATATAACTATGTAGACGTGAAATATCTGCTTGATTTATCAAGACATCGCTTAATTTCAAATGTGCTCCGACGTGTTCGGAGTTTTCCGTTCCCGGCGTAGTAACCGGCTCGCCTCGCCAGCCCTACCAGCGGTGAGGTGAGCTAGCCCGGTAGAGATCTGACCGGACTATCGGCACTAAGCTCCCGCTGACAGTCATCACAGTGAACGTTTAACACAAGTGATTTCTAACAGTTTGTTATTATTAGGCCCGAGCAGCAAAGCAGCTGCGAAGGCCTATTGTAATTCGAATGTTTATTATTATTATTCTGGCGACAAATGAATCGCCTTTTTCGTGGCTTTAACATATACAAAAAGTCAGCAAATTTGGCGGAGCTATCAGTTGTGTGTGAAATTTACGTATTTTAAGGGTTTCACGAAAGTCGCAATAAAAATGGCTCAACAGCGCCCCCCTGAAATTTTCAAAAAACCATCCGCATTGACCTTACTTTATCGTACAGTTATGAAATTTGGTACACTTCTAGAACTCCCCAAGAACTACCTAAAACTCTCTTGCAACGTCCTACAAGAAACAGGAAGTCGGCCATCTTGGATTGAAGTTTGGATTTTCACCCCATTTTTGCTCTTAATAGACTCCGTATTTGATTGAACTCCCCCTAGAGATTTTGATTGATCGCCTTGAAATTTGGTCAGCTTGCTCAGAAGGGATGGGGGATCTAAAGTTATCAAAATTGTGACTTTTTGAGCATGCTGAGGGGGCGGAGCCTGGCCTCAAACTTTGACGACTCGCCAAATAAATTGAAATTGTTATAGCTCTTACAAGGAAACTTGCAGACACACAAAACATTCTGGAATTGATCCACATCTGGCCCTGAACAATATTCAATGGTCACATCCTGCCATCATCTAAGCCCCGCCCCCTGAGAACAGGAAGTGTCATGTTTTACTGTGAAAGGTCCACATTTCACCACCCTCACCTAATCAACACGAAACTGTCCCCAGTGACAGATAACAAGATGGTCTAAGTTGGTTTGGAACACAGAGACTTTAGGCGTGAGGGTGTGGCCATGGCGGCGTGGCGAGGACAGACGTCACGCCATGGCCTTACGTTTGCCTGTTAGTTCCACATTTCTAAGCCGATCGCCAACAAACTCAATAGGATTGATACTGGTCCAGCCCCCTAAAGATTTCCAGTCATAAAACTGGTGGGCGTGGCCTAATTGCTCAACAGCGCCCTCTAGGAGCACTACAACAACCAGCCCCAAGCCATGCTGTGTCCGAGGTGTATGAAATTCAGTATACTTATGTAACTTCTCGGGACCTACAAAGTCTTTCTGGATGGTGAGCGAAGCATCACTGTCTGCAGATGTTTGTGATGCCTCTCTGCTGTCCACGTCATCGTCCATCAAGTGGGTTTAAAGGGCTGGCTGAGTTGACGGCTGCCACATCACTAAGAGGTAATCGGAAAAATGCAGAATTAGAAGATGGTGCTCACAAAATATTACAATTAGTTATACCCCTCAAACATTAATCACATCTATAATATTATACTTGGCTGACACAGTAGTCATGTTCTGGTGGTACCTCCTCCAGGGCGGACACCTCAGCTGAAAGCTGGTCCCGCCAGAGAGCAACGCTAACTGCCTCAGTCCCGACCTCACCCTCATCCTCTTCTACAGCCTCCTCTGGGTCATCCTCTGGGGCCATGACATCCCCAGCACCAAGGCAGATGTTGTGGAGGATGGAGCATGCTGATATGACCTGAAAACAATTTAAAAGAGGGTTCATATATGTGTATATATTATGTATAATGTATATATAAAATGGATCTAGGTCAAAACTTACGTGAGGTACAAAGGTGTCATGCACCTCCAGCGCTTGCAGGAAGATGGCCCTGAATCTGGTTTTCATCATTCCAAAAACACGCTCTATTATAGAGCGTGTTTTTGGAATGATGGCTGTTAAAGCGCTGGGCTCCCACACCTTGTCTTGTCCTCTTGTAGGGAGTGATGAGGGGGAGTGGATATTGGAGGCATGGGTACCCTCCATCAGCAAGGATAAAATGCCCTGGAGGAGGATAAACTGTACAGTGGGCTGTGGCGGAGCACCCTAGAGTCATGCACTGACCCAGGCCAGCCCACATACGTGTCAATAAAATGGCTCTCAGAAACTGCTTGCAGGATTATGGAAGGGAAGAGTTTCTTGTTCCTGTAGCACTGACCATCAAGGCTGCTTGGACACCTGAAGTGGATATGGCAGCCGTCAATTGCACCCACAGCTTTAAGAAAAGCTCTGTGGCGTGCCAACCCTGCAAACTCACGGGACACTGCCTTAAGTCCTCAGGGGTCTTTAGAAGGTAGATGACCTGGTGACGAATAGCCACGATCTCCTCTGTAACTCTGTGGACGATGCGATGGACAGTGGAGCGAGGCATCCCAAACACTCTGCAGACCACTCTGTAGGATGTGCCACTTGCCACCAAGAAAAGAAAAACCAAGGTCTCAATAGTAGCACCCATCCATGTTGCCTATCCTGGTGCAAAAGATTATTCAGCACTGCCAGAGACTCCCTGCTCAGCTGAAAATCAGGCCTGGTGTCCTCCTGGTTGAAGAAGCAATCAGGACTGGGACACTCAGGTTGATCCTGCAGTAAAGAGGTCTGGTTTAGAAAAGGGAAGAATGGAGATGGAAAAACACATAGTTGTTTATATATATATATACATATATATATATATATATATATATATATATATATATATACATATATATATATATATATATATATGTATATATATATATATATATATATATATATATATATATATATATATACGGTATATAAAATATGTCGACATAAATTAGCCATAAAGTTGCTATCTCTTTGTTTATTGGCTAGTTAAATCAAACATCTTTTTTACCTGAACATGATTGTCTCTGGATTGTACCTGGAATCAGAAATTATAATGCTAGCTGAATTATAAATAAACTTTTAAAACATATAGCACATTTCTTCATTAAAAATTCATATTGTAAAGCTTATTTATTCTCAATCACACTCTCCAGCGATACAGTTGGATTACATAAAACTGTCCATTTATTCTGGTTAACCTTAATATCACCTGAAATGTTAAATCGATTTTCAGTAACAATTAAAATAATAACATAAACTGTTAGAAATCACTTGTGTTAAACGTTCACTGTGATGACTGCCAGCGGGAGCTTAGTGCCGATAGTCCGGTCAGATCTCTACCGGGCTAGATCACCTCACCGCCGGTAAGACTGGCGAGGCGAGCCGGTTACTACGCCGGAAACGGAAAACTCCGAACACGTCGGAGCACATTTGAAATTAAGCGATGTCTTGATAAATCAAGCAGATATTTCACGTCTACATAGTTATATTCCCGCACTAAAAACATTGTAGAAGTTAATTTGTGTCACAGAAAGTGTAATTTTCCACAATTTACTCACAGCTTTTGTTGCTATGGTCCGCCATGGCTTCTCCTTCTTGACCAATCCGCTTCGACCCGCAATGAATGATGGGAAATGATGGGCCGCGAAGGATACTCACAACGCATCCTTCAAATCGGGCAAAATAAGGACACATTTGTCGGCAGCATTTGCTCGGAATGATTCATGAATTGGGACAACCTTTGTCGCCGCGCTGTAACGTAATCCGCCTACAAATACGGCTTTTGAAGGATGCAGCCGCTGAGGCTGACTTCCCTTTCCGGTTGATTTTCTGAAATGTAAATTTGTTTTCTGAAATGTAAAAGTGTTTTGTGAAATGTAAAAGTGTTTTCTGAAATGTAAAAGTATTTTCTGAAATGTAAATTTGTTTCGCATCTTGTAAAAGTGTTTTGCACCCCCCGGCCACCGTACCCTTCGGAGCTGACATGATTTTAGAAAACTTTACGGTCTCTCTATTGAGCTCAACTGGGTGTGTGCGACAATTTTCAACGTAGCGAGAACTGCGCTCATTTTATCTAGTAAAAGATTACCAGCAGGGCTTGACATTAACATCCGCCAACCGGCCAAATACAGGTGAATTTTAGCAGTGGCGGTAACACAGCCACTCCGACTAGCCCATTTGGCGGGTTGAATTATATGTACGGTTTTTAATTGTAGTTTTATACAGTTTTTAATTGTAGTTTTCTCAAATGGGATCTGAAACAATAAGCAAGTTGAAATGCGACACTACAACTCCCATGAGCCCCGCCTGCGTACAGTGTTTGCTCTCTGGTCCGTTCATGACCGACGTCGCTTTAGACAGATGGTCCCTGTGGAGAACACAGTTGTGTCGCGGTAATGTTTGGAGTAAACATTAAATTTTCATATATAGGGAGCTTTACACAGAACCAGGCGAGTCGTGAGACCCAGATGTTTTCTGAATAGCCCCGGACGTCTTGATTGAAAGAATTTAGAAATATTATAAAGATGCAGCCACAAAACGGTATTTGACATTTTGATTTAAAAACAATCAGAATTTTTTCATTGTGTTCCATATAATCACGTCCCGCTCCACCTAACCTGACGATGAGTTAAAAGGAGAAGACAAAAAATAGTTATTTGCGCACTTGCTGCACCACGAATGCGCAACTACGCGCAGAGCCAGAGACGGACTCTATTCTGGAGAAGTCCAGAACAGCAGTTTACTCCAGGTCGACCTGCCTCCTTCATTACCTGAAAAGTTACACTGAGCGGCTCAAACAGGGATCATTTCAGAGTAACCATGGAGCCAACAGGAGAGAGGGAGGCTGGTGTGTGTTCAGGAACAAGTGGAAGCAGAGCGGTATAACCCAGGCTGAGAATAGCGGTAAATCTACACATGCTGGATTTGCATCATGATGTGAAAATATCTGGTCCTTTACTTCAGTCAAAATAAATACATTTAATTCTAACATAGCTGATCACATTAAAAGTCCTTCATATCATCACATTACATCTCATTGCTGCAGCCAGTCTTATAATCTAGTTCTACATGTAGACAGAAAAAAGTGTTGCTCAATAAACAAGGAAAATATCTCCTGGTTCCAGTAAGACGTAGTAGAAAGTATAAAAGTAAGCCTCTCTCTTCTCTTTCATATCTTCTGTGCTGATTCTAAACATAAAGCTCTGGCTTTAAAGATGCAGTATACTTAAGAAATATATCAGGGCAATTAATCACAGGTGGACCATTAATTAGTCAACTATTGTATTTTTCTGAATTACTCATGTTGTCTGGATACGACATTCTGGGCTTTTTTGTCGTTTTGTGTTTTGGCTTTAGTTTGGTTTTTGACTCATGTTTGGTTGTTTATTTCCCTTTGCTCCCTGTTAGTTTGTTCCCTCTACCGCCTCCTAGTGTTTGTTGTTTTCTCTCCCCTCGCTTCTAGTTCCTTTTGTGGTTGCTTTCCTAATTTTTATGGTTTTCTTAAGATTATTGATTATTATTATTATCTTTGTTCTCTAGTTTAGTTCCCCTAGTTTACCTCTATTCCTCCTGATTGGTTAGTTTTAGTTATTGTTTACTTTTTGTTACACTTAGTTTAGTCTTCACGTTCTCTGCTTCATTCCCTGTTTTATTTTCAGTCAGTGTCGGTTTAGTTTTGTTTACTTTCATACTTAGGGTTTCTTAGATTTTAGTGTTCTTCTGTTCCTTCTAATATTATGGGTGGATGAAGGTGGAGACCTCAGCTGCCCGATCCCCGGATGCTTAGGGCCTATATTATTTAAACTTTAAATTACTTATAAACTGTCTTATGGCAATATAAATATTTTGGATTTGGGATAAAGTCCCCAATGTTTTTAGACCCTAAAAACACCTAACACGCTATAGTCAGCTTTAATCATATTAATCATAAATTCTCAACAACAACATTGTGGCTGCATGGTGAAAATGCGGAGTGGCTAGTTGGAAAACCACTAGCCACAGTGGCCGATGAGCAAAACAGTTCATGTCAAGCCCTGGTTATGAAACCACAGACCAAACCAGCAGAGACTGGCAATACTTCAACGTTTGTTGGCATGACATCCACTCCTCAAACTTTTTTGAGCATTTGTGCCTTTTTTCTGAAAACTTTTCACAAAAGTCAGAGTAGAGGGATTGATCAGCACATAGTGTGTCAATGTTCAAATTGGCTGTGTGGAGAAACACCAGTGGCTACATCCACAGACTGATGCATCTAAAATCATATGTACAGAACAATAAAAAACTGAACTAATTTGACCTGTTGATACTGTCTTTCTGGTAAGGAGATTTTTGCTGATGATAAACACATCTATGATCGTAGGATGTGTGATAAAGAGAAGTTCTGACACTTAACACGTGACCTCGGTTTCACACCACAACCCAATACAGCGCTTGCTGCAGTTCCCTAAATGAAGACTGTGGTGGCACCTGTTATTTTAGTGAGCCCTTGGCTGCTTCTGCAGTTTTGCATGTTGCAGTGATCGTGTGCAAAGCTAGTGCAGTAGCTAGTCTGCTGAACTGGGGTAAAACAGTTCATCAAAATCTTCAGAATTACATAACATCCACATCCCGACGGGCATCTATCAACTACATAGAAACCGATGACTTTATCTTGTTCATTTGCAGGAGCTAGAGTTGCTCAGTGAGTTTTGAAAACCAATGGATCCATTTCACCAGATTGTTGAAATGTTCTGCTCAACAGCTTCCCTCTCAAACTGAAACCTGATACTTAGAAGGGACCGCCCTTTGGTTTTACAAAAATCACCAGTTTCTAGGAAGCCAACGGACGCACGAGTTACTCTTTAAATAGAAGTCATCTATAGCAGTCCAATACTGAAAACTGTGGGCCTGATAGGGTAAAGATTTTGCAAACTTTAGCTGTGCTGCATAAAGAAGGAACAGACTTGAATCAAAACTTTCTGAAGACTTTACAGAATGAGACTTTTCATCTGACTTCCAGCCTCGTAATTAAACACTGGCACACACAGTTCGAGCCAGCAACGTCATGCTGTTTGAACGTAGAGGAGTTGTTTATATAATCATGCAGATTTCCCTGAGTATTACCTGCTATTTCTAGTTAACAACGGTGCCTTTTTATTTCAGTAAATTATGTTTAAATATGTCTAAGGGCACAGATCTAAATAAACCTCAGTGTTTGGTGTTACTGTCTCTCTTCAGCTTTTAAACACTCCACAGCAGCAGGAGAAAAGCAGATCTCTCCGCCGTAACTCTCTCATCAAACTCCGCTTATTGAGTTGTAGTAACGTGTAGCGTTACATTGTAAACATCATAACGGCATAACGGAAATGAGAAAGTAATTAGTTAGATTACCTAAAAAGTTACTGACACTATTATTTTGATACGCCGGTCCTCCCAACACTGGTAAACTGGGCTTGAAATTAACTTTTTTGCTCATCGGCCACTGTGGCTGGTGGTTTTCCAACTAGCCACTCAGCATTTTCAACAGCCACAATGTTGTCGTTGAGAATTTATGTTTAATATGATTAAAGCTGACTGTAGCATACTAAAGTTTACTTGAACTAGATTTAAGGGAAATGTAGGGGAATTGTTCTTCCACCAAAGTAGTGGATCCTGGTTCCTGGTTCCTGGTTCCTGGCCTTTCTTCTGTGAATCTTCTGATTCCAATTCAAACATCAGTGTCAGTTGTCCTTTGGTGTTGAGATGAAAGGACTTGGGAGTCAAATACTGCCCAAATCCCACCTTTTGCTGCAGGTGTAGTGGTGGCAGAGCTGGTGGCAGAGCTGGTAGCAGAGCTGGTAGCAGAGCTGGTGGCAGAGCTGTGGGCAGAGCTGGTGGCAGAGCTGGGGGCAGAGATTGAGCTTGAAGCAGTTGAAGGAGGTGCTGACGTCTGACTTACTGACTGCATCTCATTGACAAGTGTTGGAATTATGAATTGAGAATATTATTTAATATTAATATTTTAATATTTTATTAAATAATATTTCAGTCTGTTAAGGGTTGTCCTGTGAATACCAGCCCAGTAAGGCGATGGTATTAGGACAGAATAGAAAGGTGTGAGACGAACTCTGACATTATTGAACAGCATAAACTCTGCACATATATGAAATGAATTCACACAATTTCTTCAAATACAAGAATTTATTAACAAAAATAAGTCAAATCAAAGTCAAAAATATTTCAATCAACAAACTCTTTACTATGCTAAAACAAACCAACTAAACTACCAAGCAGAATTAAAAAATAACGAAGACTAATGGGCTATGTACAATATAAACAAGTTGATTAAAGATGATTGAAATCATGACCAAAAAGAGTGATACAACATTACCATGCAATGTTTATGTTTGAGAACCAAGGATTATCTTGAAGAATCTGGAAATGAAGTTAAGTTAGTCTTGGAACCAACTTAGGCAATAATCAGCAAACGTTTAGACAACCATTCACAATGCAAGATCAGATAAAATATTATTTTAATAAAATAATGTTTTAAATAATGATCTGCTGAATAAAACCAACCTTCTGGATGACCATTTCTCAACGGTGTCTAATTAGCTGCTTTTATTTATTGAAATAGTATTTGAAGAAAAATTATTAAGGGAGTATTTTGGAAAAGAGCCAAATCTTTCTGGAGAAATGGGGCTTAATGGTGTTTACTTAGTTATCAAATCTAGTAAATGATGTTCAGGGACTATTATTCACTAGCTTGAAAACTAACAACCTTTCTGTTAAATACTCTTTAGTAGCAAACATGTGTTCTTACCAGTTAGCAGTTGAGCTAACAAAGAAGCTAATAGCTTAGCACCAGAAACAAACACATACCTTTAAAATACCAGGGTTAATAAAAGGGTTAAAATGTATAAGCGCAGACGGCGCGTTATGATCAATGTTGTGTTTAAAATCACCCATTAAATAAATGTTGTCTTAACTTTAAAAACATAGAAAGAACACAAACCGGCAAGTGTGCTGCAGATAGCCTGCTAGCACTAAGATAGCCAAGTTTCACACAAACAAAACTTCATAAAATGAAAAACTTTTATATCATTTCATCCTAACTGTTAATCTGCCCAAACCTAACCTCATGAACCATGGTGAGGAACGTTGTCCAAGGGGCGAAGCTTGAAGAAACGTCCACAGTCAACAAGCAGTTAGCTTTCAGCTAACCTCGGGGTTGAAGGTGCGTTCACTCTGTGAACAAAAGGGTTAGCTTCCCGCTAACCTCCAGCTGTGGATGAAGAACGGCTCGTCCGCCAACGCCATTGCACGGTGACAGACTGGGAGACCGCTCCACTCGGCTTCATAGAGACCGTGCGTAGGGAACTTCTCTGGGACAATTTGCTTCACAGGCCTCAGAGGAAAAAGTAAGCAACTCTTACACCTTAATTTCCCCGTTCATGAATGAAAATACCGGATACATAGACAGTATTTAATTCGTACTTATCTTTGCATATGATTGATGATCATATGGCTTCCTTGGATCCAGTTGAAGAGTTTGTCTTTTTGCCAGCAAAAGACATTAGCGCGCTGGGCCTCTCCTGACCGGTCCCTCTCAAAGGCCGTGTGGAAAGAGGTCGGCTTGTTGGAAAGGGGGTGCTCTTATTCAGACAGTGGCATCATGGGAAGTCTGCTGCTACCCCCCTTTCCTCAGTTGCTGGAAGTGAGTTAAATGCAATTTATTTTGAAAAGTTTCAGAAGAGTTCGTACCGGAGTTTAATGTTGAAATCCATGACTGTGGGTCCCAACACAAGTACAATTCACGAGTCACAGAACCCCAGGTTTTTGAATCTGATTTCTAAAAAGGCGCTGACAGCAAGCCCATAGTAAGGCTTCAGTGGCCCTGAATGTCCCTGGTTGCCTCCATAAATGGTCTTGGTGCTTTAATGGAGAGAATGATTTCAGACCATTCTTCCTGACTCAAGCAAAGTGAGCTTTTTCCAAGTAGACAGAGGACTGTGGTAACTGCATCCTTTTGCTTGGACAATCTCTCCACATGTAGAATGTAGAGTTCCACCTTGTCTCAACGGACTGAAGTAGGTTTTATTCCAATTTTACTGCTTTTGGATTTCCTTGAGCTTGGATGTAGCTGTAGAGCTGTGATGAAAGAAAGAAACAATTTGCACTGCTTTTCTTCTGAATTTCAAGCATGCCAGGGACAATTTTGAGAGTCTTTTACCACCAAGTTTAAACTGTGACCAAACACATGAATGAGCGCTGCAGGGCCAGCTCCCTACTAGTGCCACATTAATTAAATCTCTGCATCCAACAGGGAGATGTTCAGTGTTACTCCACGGATCATCACCTCTCAATCACTGCCGCTAGAAGCAACATTAAATAGGTCCACATTAGCTGTGAAGATGGAGCAGTGAAAGCAAACAAGAAATGTAAAGGTGGCGCTGGAAAGTTGAGATTTAATAAAATAAAACCTTCCAGGAAAGTGTAGCAACAAATCTCTGATTTGTACTAAAGATGCACTAAAACCAGCAGGGTTGGAAAGTAACAAATTATATTTACTTGTGCTTTACTGTAATTAAGTACAATTTGTCTGGAATTTCCACTTTTTTAAAGACGTTTACCAAAGCTGAAGTTTTAAATTTACTTGAGTATGTTTTGAGTATTTTACTCTGTTATATTGAAATCCCAGTAAAAATAAAACTTAAATTAAATTGAAAAAAATAAAAAACAGGGCAGTGATCCTTGGCTGGGTTAGTTATCAGATCCCAACATGGAGGCACATCAATCAGAGGCTAGAGGCGCCATAAAACCCATCAACTACAGTTTTAGTTGACCTCCAACAAAAAGAAGAAATGGCCAAACTTCACTGACCAGTTTAACTACAGGTACTAGAAGGTCAACAGCCTTATTTTTACTGTGTAAACCTAGTTTGCCCAAAGAGATTGAAATGTCTGCCTTTAAAAACTCAACATGGACCCTACGCAGCACCTGGAGGAAGGTAAAACACTTTTAGAGTTTAGTGAGAAACTATGATCAGTGTTCTTGGACAGTGGTGCATGAACTGCTAATGATTTTTAATAACATTGTTACCAGATGTAATCTAAAGCTAAAAATAGCATAATTAGTGCTAACCAGGTGCACATCTAATGACTGCAGGTAGGAGCCAATAAGTGGACAGTGGCTGGTTTATGTTCAAGACTATGACCATGGAAACATGCTAAATAAAATTTTAAAAGGAAATGTAAATCAGTTATCAGTTATATCTGGTTCATGTTGTTATAATTCATGTTGGCTAAATCTGAAAACAGTTAGTTTGGAGAAAGGACAAAGGATGGGATGAAGATCAGAACTGCCAGGTTGTGAGGAAGAAGAGAACCACAGAGAAGCTTCATAGATGTAGTGACGGATGCAGAGGTTACTTATACAGTGAACAATGTAGGTGTAGAAATACAGCAGCTTTCCAGTTTTACTTCGCCTCTATTTTGTCAGGTTCAACTTGTTAAGTTTGGAAGTTATTTTGTTAAAAGGAAAGAAACTACGTGGCTTTGTTATAGTTGACCTTATAGGTTAAATATGTGTGCATATACAGGGGTTGGACAATGAAACTGAAACACCTGTCATTTTAGTGTGGGAGGTTTCATGGCTAAATTGGACCAGCCTGGTAACCAGTCTTCATTGATTGCACCAGTAAGAGCAGAGTGTGAAGGTTCAATTAGCAGGGTAAGAGCACAGTTTTGCTCAAAATATTGAAATGCACACAACATTATGGGTGACATACCAGAGTTCAAAAGAGGACAAATTGTTGGCGCACGTCTTGTTGGCGCATCTGTGACCAAGACAGCAAGTCTTTGTGATGTATCAAGAGCCACGGTATCCAGGGTAATGTCAGCATACCACCAAGAAGGATGAACCACATCCAACAGGATTAACTGTGGATGCAAGAGGAAGCTGTCTGAAAGGGATGTTCGGGTGCTAACCCGGATTGTATTCAAAAAACATAAAACCACAGCTGCCCAAATCACAGCAGAATTAAATGTGCACCTCAACTCTCCTGTTTCCACCAGAACTGTCCGTCAGGAGCTCCACAGGGTCAATATACACGGCCGGGCTGCTATAGTCAAACCTTTGGTCCCTCATGCCAATGCCAAACGTCAGTTTCAATGGTGCAAGGAGCGCAAATCTTGGGCTGTGGACAATGTGAAACATGTATTGTTCTCTGATGAGTCCACCTTTACTGTTTTCCCCACATCTGGGAGAGTTACGGTGTGGAGAAGCCCCAAAGAAGCATACCACCCAGACTGTTGAATGCCCAGAGTGAAGCATGGGGGTGGATCAGTGATGGTTTGGGCTGCCATATCATGGCATTCCCTTGGCCCAATACTTGTGCTAGATGGGCGCGTCACTGCCAAGGACTACCGAACCATTTTTGAGGACCATGTGCATCCAATGGTTCAAACATTGTATCCTGAAGGGATATCTTAGTGCTAGCAGGCTATCTGCAGCACACGTGCCCTGTTTGTGTTCTGTGTTTGTGTGTTTTTAAGTTAAGTCAAACTTTACTTGAAGGGTGATTTTTAAACACAGAAGATTGCTCATAACGCGCCGTCCGCGCTTATGGATTTTAACCCTTTTATTAACCCTGGTATTTTAAAGGTACCTGTTGATTCTGGTGCTAAGCTATTAGCTTCTTTTGTTAGCTCAACTGCTAACTGGTAAGAACACGTGCTTGCTACTAAAGAGTGCTCTTACCCTGCTAATTGGTTTTATTCAACAGATCATTATTTAAAACATTATTTTATTAAAGTAATATTTTATCTGATCTTGCATTGTGAATGGTTGTCTAAACGTTTGCTGATTATTGCCTAAGTTAGTTCCAAGACTAACTTAACTTCACTTCCAGATTCTTCAAGATAATCCTTGGTTCTCAAACATAAACATTGCATAGTAATGTTGCATCACTCTTTTGGTCATGATTTCCAATCATTTTTAATCAACTTGTTTATATTGTACATAGCCCATTAGTCTTCGTTATTTTTTAATTCTGCTTGGTAGTTTAGTTGGTTTGTTTTAGCATAGTAAAGAGTTTGTTGATTGAAATATTTTTGACTTTGATTTGACTTATTTTTGTTAATAAATTCTTGTATTTGAAGAAATTGTGTGAATTCATTTCATATATGTGCAGAGTTTATGCTGTTCAATAATGTCAGAGCTCGTCTCACACCTTTCTATTCTGTCCTAATACCATCGCCTTAATGGGGCTGGTATTCACAGGACAACCCTTAACAGACCGAAATATTATTTGATAAAATATTTAAATATTAATATTAAATATTAAATAATATTCTCAGATTCATAATTCCAACAACACACAGCAAGACTGGTGAAAGATTGGTTTGATGAACATGAAAGTGAAGTTGAACATCTCCCATGGCCTGCACAGTCACCAGATCTAAATATTATTGATCCACTTTGGGGTGTCTTGGAGGAGCGAGTCAGGAAAGGTTTTTCTCCACCAGTGTTAGATAGTGACCTGGCTTCGGCAGTTTTGCAGTTTTGCGTAATTAAACACTGGCACACACAGTTCGAGCCAGCAACGTCATGCTGTTTGAACGTAGAGGAGTTGTTTATATAATCATGCAGATTTCCCTGAATATTACCTGCTATTTCCAGTTAACAACGGTGCCTTTTTATTTCAGTAAATTATGTTTAAATATGTCTAAGGGCACAGATCTAAATAAACCTCAGTGTTTGGTGTTACTGTCTCTCTTCAGCTTTTAAACACTCCACAGCAGCAGGAGAAAAGCAGATCTCTCCGCCGTAACTCTCACATTAAACTCCACTTATTGAGTTGTAGTAACGTGTAGCGTTACATTGTAAACATCATAACGGCATAACGGAAATGAGAAAGTAATTAGTTAGATTACCTAAAAAGTTACTGACACTATTATTTTGATACGCCGGTCCTCCCAACACTGGTAAACTGGGCTTCATATTAACTTTTCTGCTCACCGGCCACTGTGGCTGGTAGTTTTCCAATTAGCCACTAAGCATTTTCAACAGCCACAATGTTGTCGTTGAGAATTTATGTTTAATATGATTAAAGTTGACTATAGCGTGCTAAAGTTTACTTGAACTAGATTTACAACATTTTTAAATATAAATAACCATTTTACACAATCATATCAAGACTACATAAAATATTTACCACTTCAGGTCATTATCAAGCATTCAGCTCCGATAAGGTTCTGTCCAGGGGCATTTTTAGTGTCTAAAAACATTCGGGGCTTTAGCCTAAACCCAAAATATTTATATTTCCATAGGAAATAGGACAGTTTATAAGTAATTTAAAGTTAAAATAATATAGGACATATTGTACCAGTTTTCTGTCTCGGCTGGGTTTAGACTGAATGTAAATTATTGTGAATCAAACAAAAAAGGTTTACAATAATTTTACTTGTTTTTTATTTTTGTTAGAAGCTGAATGAAGGATAAGAAGAAACAGAGTTTAGGCCTGATGAAAAACCTTTTTGCTGAAGCAAATAATGACACATTTTGAGGTATTTAGAAAAAAAACATAATCTGAATTTTTGATGACAAAAGTTTTTCTTAAACTCAAAGATGTTTACTATGGGCCAGATGAATATGCTTCTTTTGTCATCTACATAAATTACCTTTTTAAACGTTATTCTCATCAGTGTTTCACTCCTGAGGTTCCATTATCTTTATTCTTATATTTCAAAAAAGGAAAGTGGTATAAAGTTGATTTTCCTAAATCTTAGTCAAATGGCAAAACCACAACCCAATACAGCGATCAGTTTCCTGGAAAATGTGGTGGCACCAGTTATTTTAGTGAGCCCTTGGCTGCTTCGGCAGTTTTGCGTGTTGCAGTGATCGTGTGCAAAGCTGGTGCAGTAGCTAGTCTGCTGAACTGGGGTAAAACAGTTCATCAAAATCTTCAGAATTACATAACATCCACATCCTGATGGGCATCTATCAGCTACATAGAAACCGATGACTTTATCTTGTTCATTTGCAGGAGCTAGAGTTGCTCAGTGAGTTTTGAAAACCAATGGATCCATTTCACCAGATTGTTGAAATGTTCTGCTCAACAGCTTCCCTCTCAAACTGAAACCTGATACTCAGAAGGGCCCTTTGGTTTTACAAAAATCACCAGTTTCTAGGAAGCCAGCGGACGCACGAGTTACTCTTTAAATAGAAGTCATCTATAGCAGTCCAATACTGAAAACTGTGGGCCTGATAGGGTAAAGATTTTGCAAACTTTAGCTGTGCTGCATAAAGAAGGAACAGACTTGAATCAAAACTTTCTGAAGACTTTACAGAATGAGACTTTTCATCTGACTTCCAGCCTCGTAATTAAACACTGGCACACACAGTTCGAGCCAGCAACGTCATGCTGTTTGAACGTAGAGGAGTTGTTTATATAATCATGCAGATTTCCCTGAATATTACCTGCTATTTCCAGTTAACAACGGTGCCTTTTATTTCAGTAAATTATGTTTAAATATGTCTAAGGGCACAGATCTAAATAAACCTCAGTGTTTGGTGTTACTGTCTCTCTTCAGCTTTTAAACACTCCACAGCAGCAGGAGAAAAGCAGATCTCTCCGCCGTAACTCTCACATTAAACTCCACTTATTGAGTTGTAGTAACGTGTAGCGTTACATTGTAAACATCATAACGGCATAACGGAAATGAGAAAGTAATTAGTTAGATTACCTAAAAAGTTACTGACACTATTATTTTGATACGCCGGTCCTCCCAACACTGGTAAACTGGGCTTCATATTAACTTTTCTGCTCACCGGCCACTGTGGCTGGTAGTTTTCCAATTAGCCACTAAGCATTTTCAACAGCCACAATGTTGTCGTTGAGAATTTATGTTTAATATGATTAAAGTTGACTATAGCGTGCTAAAGTTTACTTGAACTAGATTTACAACATTTTTAAATATAAATAACCATTTTACACAATCATATCAAGACTACATAAAATATTTACCACTTCAGGTCATTATCAAGCATTCAGCTCCGATAAGGTTCTGTCCAGGGGCATTTTTAGTGTCTAAAAACATTCGGGGCTTTAGCCTAAACCCAAAATATTTATATTTCCATAGGAAATAGGACAGTTTATAAGTAATTTAAAGTTAAAATAATATAGGACATATTGTACCAGTTTTCTGTCTCGGCTGGGTTTAGACTGAATGTAAATTATTGTGAATCAAACAAAAAAGGTTTACAATAATTTTACTTGTTTTTTATTTTTGTTAGAAGCTGAATGAAGGATAAGAAGAAACAGAGTTTAGGCCTGATGAAAAACCTTTTTGCTGAAGCAAATAATGACACATTTTGAGGTATTTAGAAAAAAAACATAATCTGAATTTTTGATGACAAAAGTTTTTCTTAAACTCAAAGATGTTTACTATGGGCCAGATGAATATGCTTCTTTTGTCATCTACATAAATTACCTTTTTAAACGTTATTCTCATCAAAGTGTTTCACTCCTGAGGTTCCATTATCTTTATTCTTATATTTCAAAAAAGGAAAGTGGTATAAAGTTGATTTTCCTAAATCTTAGTCAAATGGCAAAACCACAACCCAATACAGCGATCAGTTTCCTGGAAAATGTGGTGGCACCAGTTATTTTAGTGAGCCCTTGGCTGCTTCGGCAGTTTTGCGTGTTGCAGTGATCGTGTGCAAAGCTGGTGCAGTAGCTAGTCTGCTGAACTGGGGTAAAACAGTTCATCAAAATCTTCAGAATTACATAACATCCACATCCTGATGGGCATCTATCAGCTACATAGAAACCGATGACTTTATCTTGTTCATTTGCAGGAGCTAGAGTTGCTCAGTGAGTTTTGAAAACCAATGGATCCATTTCACCAGATTGTTGAAATGTTCTGCTCAACAGCTTCCCTCTCAAACTGAAACCTGATACTCAGAAGGGCCCTTTGGTTTTACAAAAATCACCAGTTTCTAGGAAGCCAGCGGACGCACGAGTTACTCTTTAAATAGAAGTCATCTATAGCAGTCCAATACTGAAAACTGTGGGCCTGATAGGGTAAAGATTTTGCAAACTTTAGCTGTGCTGCATAAAGAAGGAACAGACTTGAATCAAAACTTTCTGAAGACTTTACAGAATGAGACTTTTCATCTGACTTCCAGCCTCGTAATTAAACACTGGCACACACAGTTCGAGCCAGCAACGTCATGCTGTTTGAACGTAGAGGAGTTGTTTATATAATCATGCAGATTTCCCTGAATATTACCTGCTATTTCCAGTTAACAACGGTGCCTTTTTATTTCAGTAAATTATGTTTAAATATGTCTAAGGGCACAGATCTAAATAAACCTCAGTGTTTGGTGTTACTGTCTCTCTTCAGCTTTTAAACACTCCACAGCAGCAGGAGAAAAGCAGATCTCTCCGCCGTAACTCTCACATTAAACTCCACTTATTGAGTTGTAGTAACGTGTAGCGTTACATTGTAAACATCATAACGGCATAACGGAAATGAGAAAGTAATTAGTTAGATTACCTAAAAAGTTACTGACACTATTATTTTGATACGCCGGTCCTCCCAACACTGGTAAACTGGGCTTCATATTAACTTTTCTGCTCACCGGCCACTGTGGCTGGTAGTTTTCCAATTAGCCACTAAGCATTTTCAACAGCCACAATGTTGTCGTTGAGAATTTATGTTTAATATGATTAAAGTTGACTATAGCGTGCTAAAGTTTACTTGAACTAGATTTACAACATTTTTAAATATAAATAACCATTTTACACAATCATATCAAGACTACATAAAATATTTACCACTTCAGGTCATTATCAAGCATTCAGCTCCGATAAGGTTCTGTCCAGGGGCATTTTTAGTGTCTAAAACATTCGGGGCTTTAGCCTAAACCCAAAATATTTATATTTCCATAGGAAATAGGACAGTTTATAAGTAATTTAAAGTTAAAATAATATAGGACATATTGTACCAGTTTTCTGTCTCGGCTGGGTTTAGACTGAATGTAAATTATTGTGAATCAAACAAAAAGGTTTACAATAATTTTACTTGTTTTTTATTTTTGTTAGAAGCTGAATGAAGGATAAGAAGAAACAGAGTTTAGGCCTGATGAAAAACCTTTTTGCTGAAGCAAATAATGACACATTTTGAGGTATTTAGAAAAAAAACATAATCTGAATTTTTGATGACAAAAGTTTTTCTTAAACTCAAAGATGTTTACTATGGGCCAGATGAATATGCTTCTTTTGTCATCTACATAAATTACCTTTTTAAACGTTATTCTCATCAAAGTGTTTCACTCCTGAGGTTCCATTATCTTTATTCTTATATTTCAAAAAAGGAAAGTGGTATAAAGTTGATTTTCCTAAATCTTAGTCAAATGGCAAAACCACAACCCAATACAGCGATCAGTTTCCTGGAAAATGTGGTGGCACCAGTTATTTTAGTGAGCCCTTGGCTGCTTCGGCAGTTTTGCGTGTTGCAGTGATTGTGTGCAAAGCTGGTGCAGTAGCTAGTCTGCTGAACTGGGGTAAAACAGTTCATCAAAATCTTCAGAATTACATAACATCCACATCCTGATGGGCATCTATCAGCTACATAGAAACCGATGACTTTATCTTGTTCATTTGCAGGAGCTAGAGTTGCTCAGTGAGTTTTGAAAACCAATGGATCCATTTCACCAGATTGTTGAAATGTTCTGCTCAACAGCTTCCCTCTCAAACTGAAACCTGATACTCAGAAGGGCCCTTTGGTTTTACAAAAATCACCAGTTTCTAGGAAGCCAGCGGACGCACGAGTTACTCTTTAAATAGAAGTCATCTATAGCAGTACAATACTGAAAACTGTGGGCCTGATAGGGTAAAGATTTTGCAAACTTTAGCTGTGCTGCATAAAGAAGGAACAGACTTGAATCAAAACTTTCTGAAGACTTTACAGAATGAGACTTTTCATCTGACTTCCAGCCTCGTAATTAAACACTGGCACACACAGTTCGAGCCAGCAACGTCATGCTGTTTGAACGTAGAGGAGTTGTTTATATAATCATGCAGATTTCCCTGAATATTACCTGCTATTTCTAGTTAACAACGGTGCCTTTTTATTTCAGTAAATTATGTTTAAATATGTCTAAGGGCACAGATCTAAATAAACCTCAGTGTTTGGTGTTACTGTCTCTCTTCAGCTTTTAAACACTCCACAGCAGCAGGAGAAAAGCAGATCTCTCCGCCGTAACTCTCACATTAAACTCCACTTATTGAGTTGTAGTAACGTGTAGCGTTACATTGTAAACATCATAACGGCATAACGGAAATGAGAAAGTAATTAGTTAGATTACCTAAAAAGTTACTGACACTATTATTTTGATACGCCGGTCCTCCCAACACTGGTAAACTGGGCTTCATATTAACTTTTCTGCTCACCGGCCACTGTGGCTGGTAGTTTTCCAATTAGCCACTAAGCATTTTCAACAGCCACAATGTTGTCGTTGAGAATTTATGTTTAATATGATTAAAGTTGACTATAGCGTGCTAAAGTTTACTTGAACTAGATTTACAACATTTTTAAATATAAATGACCCTTTTACACAATCATATCAAGACTAGATAAGGTAAGGTAAGTTTATTTATAAAGCGCTTTTCAGCAACGAGACACTCAAAGCGCTCTACATACAATTACAATACATTCACAAAGCAAATAAACACAGATACTGACACAGAAAAACAAATCAAAAGATAAAATCAAACAACAGAGATAATTTAAAAAAGTGAAATAAAATAAAATAAAGAGAATAGAATGATGAACAAAAAAATGAAAGGAAAATTGGACTGAAAACGCAACTAATCATGCCTAGATGGCACAGTCAAAGGCCACTCTAAACAAATAAGTTTTTAATCTTGATTTAAAGCAACTTAGGGTTTTGGCGCTTTTACAGTTTTGTGGCAGTTTATTCCAGATTAGTGGAGCATAAGAACTAAAAGCTGCTTCTCCATGTTTAGTTCTGGTTCTGGGTATGCAGAGTAGATTTGAGCCAGAAGACCTGAGAGGTCTGGGTAGTTGATACACTGACAACAAGTCTGTAATGTATTTTGGTGCTAAGCTATTCAGTGATTTATAGACTAACAGAAGTATTTTAAAGTCTATTCTCTGAGCTACAGGGAGCCATTGTAAGGACTTTAGAACCAGGGTGATGTGCTCCACTTTCTTAGTTCTAGTGAGGACGCGGGCAGCAGCGTTCTGGATCAACTGCAGCTGTCTGATCGACTTTTTAGGCAGACCTGTGAAGACACCATTGCAGTAATCAATTCTACTAAAGATGAACGCATAAATTAGTTTTTTAAGGTCCTGCTGAGACATTAGTCCTTTAATCCTTGAGATGTTCTTTATGTGATAGAAGGCCGACCTTGTTACTATCTTTATGTGCCTCTGAAGGTTCAGGTCTGAAGGTTCAGGTGTGAAGGTTCAGGTCTGAGTCCAATATTTACCACTTCAGGTCATTATCAAGCATTCAGCTCCGATAAGGTTCTGTCCAGGGGCGTTTTTAGGGTCTCAAAACATTGGGGGCTTTAGCCCAAATCCAAAATATTTGGATTTCAATCAGACAATTTATAGGTAATTTAAAATTGAAAAAATATAGGCCATATTGCATCAGTTCTGTCTCGGCTGGTTTTAGACTGAATTTAAATGATTGTGAATCAAACAAAAAAGGTTTGCAATAATTGTACTTTTTATTTTTGTTAGAAGCTGAATGAAGGATAAGAAGAAACAGAGTTTAGGTCTGATGAAAAATCATTTTGCTGAAGCAAATAATGACACATTTTGAGGTTTTTAGAAAAGAACTTAATCTGAATTTTTGCTGACAAAAGGTTTTCTTAAACTCAGAGATGTTTATTTTGGGCCAGATAAATGTGCTTCTTTTGTCATCTAAATCACCTTTTTAAACGTTATTCTCATCAAAGTGTTTCACTCCTGAGCCTCCATTGTCTTTATTCTTATATTTAAAAAAAGGAAAGTGGTATAAAGTTGATTTTCCTAAATCTTAGTCAAATGGTAAAATCCTAGAACACATTTATTTATTTTAATTATGCCAAGAGCTTTCGAAACATTTTATTAAAATTGTTCCTTCTTTTATGAATCCTTTCAGCCCTTCCTTCCACTTCTGGAGAAATTTGTCCTGCCAAAAATAATAAATGAAACATTTTACAACAGTCTGTTCTGCACTGAGACATTAGTGCAGTTCTTACTATTAAACACGTTGAGAGTAAAGGGTGTTAAGTTGTGGTGTTTAAAATATAGCATAGAGCCTCATCCTGGACCGTATCAGTACTAATATTACAGTTATTAATAACTGTATACATATAGTATGTATGTCTCACCTTCATTAAAACTGTATCTTTGTTTAATTAGTTTAGTTTATATAATATTACATATGTAATTCAGAAAAATAAAATAGTTCACTAATTAATGGTCCACTGTGAATCAGCACAGAAGATATGGAAGATAAGAGGGAGGCTTACTTTTATACTTTCTACTACGTCTTACTGGAACCAGGAGATATTTTACTGGTTTATTGAGCAACACTTTTTTCTGTCTACATGTAGAACTAGAATATAAGACTGGCTGCAGCCATGAGATCAATGTGATGATCTGAAGGACCTTTTAATGTATTCAGCTACGTTAGGATTAAATGCTTTTATTTTGACTGAAGGACCAGATATTTTCACATTATGATGCAAATCCAGCTAGAAGCTCACAGAGAAGGTTGCTACTGTTTTCTATCACAGATCATTTAACTTCACCTGTAGCTCAGGTGAAAGTTCCTCATCATAACCCTGAAGATGCTCATTAGAGTGTACCTCCACCTCATGTCTTGTTGGATGAATCAGTGATTATCTGTAACTTACAATTAGTCCCTTCTGAGTCAACATTCAGGTTTTACCGCTATCTTCTCCTGGGTTATACCGCTCTGCTTCCACCTGTTCCTGAACACCCAGCAGCCTCCCTCTCCGGTTTGCTCCACGGTTGCTCTGAAATGATCCCTGTTTGAGCCGCTCAGTGTAACTTTTCAGGTCATGAAGGAGGCAGGTCGACCTGAAGTAAACTGCTGTTCTGGACTTCTCCAGAATCGAGTCAGTCTCTGGCTGTGCGCGTAGTTACGCATTAGCGGTGCGCAAATAAGTATTTTTTGTCTTCTCCTTTTAACTCATTGTCAGGTTAGGTGGAGCGGGACGTGATTATGTGGAACAAAATTGAAAAAATCTGATTGTTTTTAAATAAAAATGTGAAGTCCAATACTGTTTTGTGGCTGCATCTTTTTAACACTTATAAATTTCTTCTATCAAGAAGTCCGGGGCTACTCAGAAAACATCCGGCGCTTAACTATACGTGCCTGCTCATCAGTTTAGAAGCGACTGATGATCCATATTGATCCTTATCTCCATTTGATCCTCATTTCAATACTACTAAATTATCTATATGTTATGGTAAACTAATCACCATCCCAGAAATCCATCTCTGTTTTTAGAATGAGAGATCTAGGAACCTGCAGAAAAGCAGAGGTTTTGTTAACGCACATGTAAAACTCATTTGGTTTCATGGCATCTGTGCCTGTGATTTTCTGCAGCTGGAGCACAATAAGTTGAGATTAGCAATGAAGTACTTTTAGCCTGGATTACCAGATGACAGGGTACATTCTTTCATGCCAACCAGCGGATCACCCGTGAAGAAGTGATTATGAAAAAATGTGGGAGGAGATTATCTTTAAATGGAAAGCAACAAGTGACAAATGGTGCAAACCCCTTCTCATTTTGACCATGACCCGCCCACCTGGGTGTATATAAATAAGGTTGCATGAGACCTCAAAGTCCAGGGGAAAACATATGCAATCGAATCTCAAAACAAGAATACAAAAAATTGGCGTTCAATTCCTCAGGGCATTATATCAATGTAAGTTTTTATTGTTTGGGGTTCTTAATTGACTTATTCTGTTTAACAATGTCTCACTTTAAATTTAGCTGTTTTTAATTAACTAAAGTTGTTTTAAATCTGTGCTAGTTATCTCAGGAGTAGTCATATTGTTGTATCACTATTACTTTCAGCTTGTATTAATAGGAGTATTTTAATACAAACCGCTACCTGCCGTAATCTCTGGCTGAAGAAGTAACTTCAACCGATTTAGATGAGGTTTTCAACAGTGACAGCTTTTGTATATTTGATTAGACAGTTTTATACATGCTTTGACAGGTGCTACATGGTGTTTATATTGTTTTTGCTGACTGATGTTTTTACAGTGGTATTTATAATTTGGATTTCCTGCAACATTTTCAAACGTAAGAGAGCACAGCAAGGCTTCTCTCAACTCTGCTTGATCACATTGTGGCTAACTTGCAACCTGACTTCTATCTGTAATTTAAAAAACTGTTCCTTTTTTTAAATGGCAACTGGAACATGTAATTTAGCACATTTGCTGGAATAAACATATATATATATATATATATATATATATATATATGTTTATATATATATATCCCTGTTCCTCCCATAATCTGTGTGGCTGAGGTTTGCAAAAGTAAAAATCCTTTTAGGATGACAATCACTTTAGAAATGTGTTACATTGTCTATGAACTTGATGTTTTTTTTGCTGTTGTGTTTTTACAGTCAGGTCTATAATTGGAAACGTTTCATGCATCATTTATGAAGGTAAGACAGCAAAACAAGGCTTCTTTCAACTCTCTGCTTGATCACTTTGTGGCTAACTTGCAACCTGATCTCTATCTGTAATTTAAAATACTGTTCCCTTTTTACAATGGCAGCTGGTACATTTAATCTAGCACGTTTGCTGGAATAAACATATATATATATATATATATATATATATATATATATATATATATATATATATATATATATATATATATATATATATATATATGTTTATATATATATATATCCCTGTTCCTCCCATAATCTGTGTGGCTGAGGTTTGCAAAAGTAAAATCTTTTTAGGATGACAATCACTTTAGAAATGTGTTACATTGTCTATGAACTTGATGTTTTTTTTTGCTGTTGTGTTTTTACAGTCAGGTCTATAATTGGAAACGTTTCATGCATCATTAATGAAGGTAAGACAGCACAACAAGGCTTCTTTCAACTCTCTGCTTGATCACTTTGTGGCTAACTTGCAACCTGATCTCTATCTGTAATTTAAAATACTGTTCCCTTTTTACAATGGCAGCTGGTACATTTAATCTAGCACGTTTGCTGGAATAAACATATATATATATATATATATATATATGTTTATTCCAGCAAACGTGCTATATATATATATATATATATCCCTGTTCCTCCCATAATCTGTGTGGCTGAGGTTTGCAAAAGTAAAAATCTTTTTAGGATGACAATCACTTTAGAAATGTGTTACATTGTCTATGAACTTGATGTTTTTTTTTGCTGTTGTGTTTTTACAGTCAGGTCTATAATTGGAAACGTTTCATGCATCATTTATGAAGGTAAGACAGCACAACAAGGCTTCTTTCAACTCTCTGCTTGATCACTTTGTGGCTAACTTGCAACCTGATCTCTATCTGTAATTTAAAATACTGTTCCCTTTTTACAATGGCAGCTGGTACATTTAATCTAGCACGTTTGCTGGAATAAACATATATATATATATATATATATGTTTATATATATATATATCCCTGTTCCTCCCATAATCTGTGTGGCTGAGGTTTGCAAAAGTAAAAATCTTTTTAGGATGACAATCACTTTAGAAATGTGTTACATTGTCTATGAACTTGATGTTTTTTTTTGCTGTTGTGTTTTTACAGTCAGGTCTATAATTGGAAACGTTTCATGCATCATTTATGAAGGTAAGACAGCACAACAAGGCTTCTTTCAACTCTCTGCTTGATCACTTTGTGGCTAACTTGCAACCTGATCTCTATCTGTAATTTAAAATACTGTTCCCTTTTTACAATGGCAGCTGGTACATTTAATCTAGCACGTTTGCTGGAATAAACATATATATATATAAATATATGTTTATATATATATATATATCCCTGTTCCTCCCATAATCTGTGTGGCTGAGGTTTGCAAAAGTAAAAATCTTTTTAGGATGACAATCACTTTAGAAATGTGTTACATTGTCTATGAACTTGATGTTTTTTTTTTGCTGTTGTGTTTTTACAGTCAGGTCTATAATTGGAAACGTTTCATGCATCATTAATGAAGGTAAGACAGCACAACAAGGCTTCTTTCAACTCTCTGCTTGATCACTTTGTGGCTAACTTGCAACCTGATCTCTATCTGTAATTTAAAATACTGTTCCCTTTTTACAATGGCAGCTGGTACATTTAATCTAGCACGTTTGCTGGAATAAACATATATATATATAAATATATGTTTATATATATATATATCCCTGTTCCTCCCATAATCTGTGTGGCTGAGGTTTGCAAAAGTAAAAATCTTTTTAGGATGACAATCACTTTAGAAATGTGTTACATTGTCTATGAACTTGATGTTTTTTTTTGCTGTTGTGTTTTTACAGTCAGGTCTATAATTGGAAACGTTTCATGCATCATTAATGAAGGTAAGACAGCACAACAAGGCTTCTTTCAACTCTCTGCTTGATCACTTTGTGGCTAACTTGCAACCTGATCTCTATCTGTAATTTAAAATACTGTTCCCTTTTTACAATGGCAGCTGGTACATTTAATCTAGCACGTTTGCTGGAATAAACATATATATATATATATATATGTTTATTCCAGCAAACGTGCTATATATATATATATATATCCCTGTTCCTCCCATAATCTGTGTGGCTGAGGTTTGCAAAAGTAAAAATCTTTTTAGGATGACAATCACTTTAGAAATGTGTTACATTGTCTATGAACTTGATGTTTTTTTTGCTGTTGTGTTTTTACAGTCAGGTCTATAATTAGAAACGTTTCATGCATCATTAATGAAGGTAAGACAGCACAACAAGGCTTTTTTCAACTCTCTGCTTGATCACTTTGTGGCTAACTTGCAACCTGATTTCAATCTGTAATTTAAAATACTGTTCCCTTTTTACAATGGCAGCTGGTACATTTAATCTAGCACGTTTGCTGGAATAAACATATATATATATATATATATATATATATATATATATATATATATATATATATATATCCCTGTTCCTCCCATAATCTGTGTGGCTGAGGTTTGCAAAAGTAAAAATCTTTTTAGGATGACAATCACTTTAGAAATGTGTTACATTGTCTATGAACTTGATGTTTTTTTTTTGCTGTTGTGTTTTTACAGTCAGGTCTATAATTAGAAACGTTTCACGCATCATTAATGAAGGTAAGACAGCACAACAAGGCTTCTTTCAACTCTCTGCTTGATCACTTTGTGGCTAACTTGCAACCTGATCTCTATCTGTAATTTAAAATACTGTTCCCTTTTTTAAATGGCAGCTGGTACATTTAATCTAGCACGTTTGCTGGAATAAACATATATATATATATATATATATATATATATATATATATATATATATATATATATGATGTGTTTATATGTAGTTGTTTTAAATCCCTGCTTGTTTTCTCAGGAGTAATCAGTCATATTGTATCAATATTACTTTCAGCTTGTAATAATAAAAGTATTTTGATACAAGCCGTTACTTGCCGTAATCTTATAGAGGTAAATTTGTCTCAATATTATTCAAACAAACAAAAAACTAATTCAATCAAAAAAAAACTAATCTCAATCAAGAAATATTAAGTTGTGATCAAAACTTTCAGAGTTGTAACTATTTTTTTTTTTTTACGAATATTTTATTTTGGGGAAAAAAAAAAATTGTTTGATAAACCTTTTTTTGATTAAAATGACAAATTTTTCTCATGAAGGGAAAAAAAGTTATTTGCAAAACAAACTTTTATTTGCGCAGGTCAAAAATCTTTGGTTACGACTCGCTGTTTTGGTTTTGACGCTCTCTGTTTTTGGTTGAACTCAACGAATTTTGAGTCCTGGGCACATGAACATCCTGGGCGGGGCCTAAAGACGAACGATGTAAGACGTTTCCCTATTGGTTAGCGCTGACTAAAGCCGCAGACTCTGATCCCCCGCATCTCTGAACTTCTGCTCGAACTGCAGGGCTTGCAGCGTCGCTTCAGTGAGGAGACATCAACTCTAGAGAAGAAAACTGCGGTCAAGTGAACCGAAAGTCAGAAATACGCGGTGACGTCAGCCGACACTAGCTCTCTCTTAAAGATTAGCGTCACGCATACAAGGCGCATTACGGTAATGGAGCAGAAAGGACGCCGATCGTGGCAACGGTTGAGGAAATAAGAGGAAAACAGAAAAGTAACCTACAGAACATTTATATTAATTGCATTTTTACAACTTTCACATTCATGTTTTATGTAAAAGAATAAATATTTAATATTTTACTGTACAGTTTTGGAGAAATACACAACTCAACGTACCTCAAAATGCACAATCATTATATGCATTTGTCCAACTTTCAGGAATTCATTTCTCTAAAACCATGAGAGGCGACAGCACAATCTCTTCATATTATATTAGATTATATTATAACCAGAATTAATATTTCATAATTTTACTGTAAAGGTTTGGAGAAATACACAACTATATTATAACCAGAATTAGTATTTCATAAATTCCCTGTAGATTTCTGGAGAAATACACAATTACCCCAACAAAGTACGACAAACGCTTCTTTTTGGTGAGGTCGATGAGGTCCTGGGAAGTGGTCTGGACAGCTTAAAGTGCAACAGCATCCAGATCTCCTCTGACCTCTCCTGGACTGGAGACGCCCCTCGCCTGTTGAAGAAGGTACAACAGCAGCTCTTCTTCATCAGGACATGAAAACAGACTGTTCTCTCTCCTCAGCTGCTTACAGATGTCTACAGGGCCACGGTGGAAAGCACTCTGTCTCAGCATGACAGTGTGGTGAGGGAACTGCACAGGAGAGGAAGGAAATACCACGGGTTGTGAGGACAACACACAGGATTATGGGATGCCGTCTGCCCGACATGGACTCTGTTTCATACTACACTTGGGGTAGTTGTGTATTCTCCAAATCTTTACAGTAAAATTATGAAATATTAATTCTGGTTATAATATAATCTAATATAATCTGAAGAGATTGTGTTGTCACCTCTCATGGTTTTGGAGAAATAAATTCCTCAAGATTAGGCAAAAGCATATGCTGGTTAAGCATTTTGAGGTACTTTGACAAGGTATTTCTCCAAAACTGTACAGTAAAATATTAAATATTTATTCTTTTACATAAAACATGAATGTGAAAGTTGTAAAAATTTAATTAATATAAATGTTCTGTAGGTTACTTTTCTGTTTTCCTCTTATTTCCTCAACCGTTGCCACGATCGGCGTCCTTTCTGCTCCATTACTGTAATGCGCCTTGTATGCGCGACGCTAATCTTTAAGAGAGAGCTGGTGTCGGCTGACGTCAACGCGTATTTCTGATTGTCGGCTCACTTGACCGCAGTTTTCTTCTGTACAGTTGATGTCTCCTCACTGAAGCGACGCTGCAAGCCCTGCAGTTCGAGCAGAAGTTCAGAGGTGGGGGGCATCAGTCAGCGCTAACCAATAGGGAAACGTCTTACATCGTTCGTCTTTAGGCCCCGCCCAGGATGTTCATGTTTCCAGGAATCAAAATTTGTTGAGTTCAACTAAAAACAGAGAGCGTCAAAACCAAAATCATACCGGTATAGATGCCCGAGCCACCTCAACTGGCTCCTCTCGATGTGGAGGAGCAGCGGCTCTACTCCGAGCTCCTCCCGGATGGCCGAGCTCTTCACCCTATCTCTAAGGGATTGCCCGGCCACCCTACAGAGGAAGCTCATTTCAGCCGCTTGTATCCAGGATCTCGTTCTTTCGGTCATGACCCAAAGTTCATGGCCATAGGTGAGGGTAGGAACGTAGACCGACCGGTAAATCGAGAGCTTCGCTTTTCGGCTCAGCTCTCTCTTCAACACAATTTAGCTGGGGGGGCTGTGGCAAATTTTTTTTTTGAGGGGGGGCATTAAACAGTATTTTTATTTAATATAAATACGTACATACACATTTATGTAGCCTTTCAAATGAAATAACCATGTTGTTTATTAATTTAAAATAAAGAATAATGACTTAAACAGCGACATTTAATAGTGCATCAGTCACCAGAAAATGCTTTGTAATAGCGCTCAGGTTTGCATAAACTTTAGTTTAGCTTATGCATTGCAGAAATCTTAAAAACTAATCAGCACTGCATTATAATCATTATGTTTAAAACACATTAACTTCAGAAACCTGAAGGCAACTGTACATAAACATCCCCTGAAGAGATGTGGAAATGTTTTTGAAAAAATACTGAAGATTTTAAACATTTCCACTCCTTTTGTTTTTTTGCACAAACCCTAAATGCCATCTGTTGGTAGAGTGCCTGAGTTCTGTGTCCAAATTCAGCAGCTGCATCGTTGTGAAGGACTAGTCTGCGTATGCTGGGTGCCCGGAGGTGATCAGCTGTGAATTTGGAGGTCTAGCCTTCACCATCCAGCTGTTCCCGCCCTTACCTCAGCGTAACTCCTGTTGACTAGCAACCGTGAGAGCGTGACGCACAGAGCTGTGAAGCTTTAAGATTGGAGTCTGAAGGTTAACCCCGCTGTCTCCACTGTATTTAACTGCACATGGTTTTTATTTACCCCTTTATATATTCCTGATGGCTTTTTTTTGTTCAAAATGATCTTGTTTATAAAAAATAATAATACTAAATAAAGTATATTAATGACAAATTCAACCTGGAAAGACTCACAAAGAAAAGACAGGGATGCAATTACAATATTACTTTCAGCTTGAAATAATGAAAATATTTTGACATGACCTTTTTCCTGCCATGTTCTGTGGCTGAACAAGTAACTTCAACCAATTTTGATTAGGTTTGCAACAGTGACAGTCTTTTTATATTTGCTAAGGCAATTTCATACATGCTCATCAGTTTAGAAATGTGTTACATTGTCTTTGATTTACTTTATTTGGTTGAAGAGATATTAAATTCTCTTGAGAGATTCTTTGCCAGGTAAGACAACACAGCAAGACTTCTCTCCTCAGCTCTCTGATTACTTTGTGGCTAACTTACAACCTGATTTCCATGTGTAATTTAAAAAAATGCCTTATTATTTTTTTTAAATGGTGGATTGGTACATTTTAATTAAGAATATTAGTTTGTGTCCCAGGTTTGTGGCGGAAAGGTTTTAATCAACTAAACATAGGGTTGCTACATCAAAGAAAAAATATCATCATAACTATTAACAGAAATATTTATAGCTTTTGGAAACACGTTCTAAATGTTACCTTGACAACTAGTAAGAGGGAAGGCTGCCAAATATCTGCATTAGATGTTTTTGCACACTATTAACTTTTATGTTTAAAACAAAAATATTTCCTGAAAAATTTAAGAGCGAAATGTGTTTTGGATTTTGTGTGTTTTGGATTTTTCATTGCACCTTACATTACAACAAAAATAAAATGCAAACCCCATTAGTGATGGGAACAGCAGTTCTTTTGTGTAATGAATTACTAGATTCAGTACATTCATCTGTCCAAAATAAGTTGTTTGCACTGACTCTGACTCAAGATTCTCAAGACACTCTGTGTGTGCAAACTGTAAATAAAACCAACTTCTTTTTTTGGGATGAAAAACTATTTTCACTTGTGAAAACCTGAAAAACTAGGTGTGACATATTAGGGACAATATAATTAAGTCTAGTTAATCAAGGTAGTTTGTGAATTTACTGCACACACTTTGTGAGTCACAGACCAGCGTGCTCAATCTGACCTGAGCTGAGAAAGGAAGGAATCAGTTAATGAAAGATTTGATTCAGTTTGTTCACTCAAATGATTCATTCATTTGAACGAATCATTCAAGAATGAGAACTCTAAACCCTATGTGGTTTGAACATAAAACTAGTGTGATGTAAAACAAACATCAAAGATGTTAAAACAGGCATCAATAAAGTAATAAATAATAAGAAGGCTGTCAGCTCAACACGTTTGCCGTATAACACACAAGACTGCTTGGTAGATGTGTAACAGCAGAAGTGAATAGTCCAGTATCAATATCTTATATTAATGCAGTCTGAAACTGAATATGAGTTTAGCACTAACAGCACTACCATGAATTGATCTGTGTCGCCTCCCTGAGGGCAGCAGTGAGAACACACTGCAACCTGGGTGGAAACAGTCCTGAAGTATGTGTTTAGCTCGTTGCAGGTATCTGGTCTGGTATATATGAGACAATGACAGGAGCTGTGTTTTTATAATAAACTGAGCTGACTTTCTGACTCTGTCCAGGGCCTTTTTGTGTTAACTGTTCTGCAACTGATAAACTATACTACCACATCATGTCTGATAATGCTTTGAGGCTATGTTGTCCAGGACGTAAATGCCCTTGGTTTCCCATGGGAAACAGGCACTGGGTGACAGGCTGGGCAGAGTTTATTACTTTTGGTAAAGAGGACAGGAATGCTGCTGTCAATGCTGTCACAGGTCAATTCTTTGATTGTGTATGTTCTTTACTGCATCCCTTGTTTAACTATTTTTCTTCTTTTCAGGCACAAAAAATGAAAGTCCCCCCCCCCCCCCCCCACCCCAAAAAAAAAAAAAAAAAAAAAAACAAAAAAAAAAAAAAAAAAAAAAAAAAAAACAAAAAAAAAAAAAAAAAAAAAAAAAAACAGGGTGGGGGGGCGGGCCCCTCCATGAACCGCCACCTTAACGTGGTGGAGGGGTTTGAGTGCTTGGATGACCCCAGAGGCTATGTTGTCCCAGGCTTAAAGGCGCCTGGTAGGGTTTCCCATGGCAAACAGGCTCTGGGTGACGAGCCAGACAAAGAGCGGTTCAGAATCCTGCATGATGACCACAAGAACAAGGAACGAGACGTATCCTGGTATGGTGGAGCTCCTTCAGAAAGGAGCCTGGCTGGCTTGTGGGATTTCTGAGGCAACTGATGGGTACCATGAGGCCAAGCACTGGATGTTGCAGATGCAAAATCAGGCCTGGGAACGCCTTGGGATCCTTCCAGAAGAGCTGAAGGAGGTGTCTGGGGAGAGAGAAGTTTGGGTGTCTCCACTGAGTTTGTTCCCCCTGCGACCTGGTCCTGATAAGTGGAAGATGACTAGTATGAGTACTTTTTTCTTAAAGGTAATAAATAAATAATTAATAAATATTTCAGCATTGTTTTATTGGATTACCTAAATAAATTTTTACACTTCAACTTAAAGTCAGACTGAAGAAACCCAAATGCCCAGATGAGTGACATCTCCTTTCTTGAGACCGCATGTGGCGACAGAGGAAAGAACTACATGTTATGTGTGATCAGTCTGACAGAGAGAGGTATCCCAATCCTTGTGGTTTTTAGTATAACAATGACCATCAGTGGGACCCTTTGTGAGGTGCCTGGAGACGACATTGTTGTAAATAAGCGCCGTTTAACTAAATAATCTGAACTGAAACTATCTGTGTAGTTATGCTGCTATAGGCTTAGGCTGCTGGAGGACATAATGACTACTTTCACCCTCTTAGCTACATTCTCATACTACTCTCCAATTTTGCATTATTTGCTGTTATTTCAGCTTTTAACCTTGTTCTCTCTATTCTCTTCCTAGAAGCTACACCTGGCCTGACTCTGTGTCTACCTGTGACACCTTTCTGGAGAGGGGAATCGTCTGAGCTTCTGCTGGCAACAACTTAATGCTCACCCTCTACCGATGATCCACATAGCCCTGTCTTTTAGTGTTTAAACCTTTCTCTCTCCTAGACATGGAAATTGACTGAGCTTTTACTGTAACTAACTCTATGTGCTCTCTTTCAGACTCTAACCTTGAAAACTGGCTCAGAGTTTATATGTTCTTTCTTTCTAGGTGAAACGACTAAAGGACTAAAGAAGCTACATCCATTAACATTTACTTTTCCTTCCCATAGAAAGGACTCCTGGATCAGTGCTTCTTTCTTCTTTTTGTGTCTCTGCTCTGTTCTCTCAAACCCCCAGTCGGTCGTGGCAGATGGCCGCTCACACTGAGCCTGGTTCTGCTGGAGGTTTCTTCCTGTTAAAAGGGAGTTTTTCCTCTCCGCTGTCGCTACATGCATGCTCAGTATGAGGGATTGCTGCAACGTCAACGCCAGTGACTGTCCACTGTCTCTACATGCTCATCCAGGAGGAGGGATTGCTGCAAAGTCAACGCCAGTGACTGTCCACTGTCTCTACATGCTCATCCAGGAGGAGGGATTGCTGCAAAGTCAACGCCAGTGACTGTCCACTGTCTCTACATGCTCATCCAGGAGGAGGGATTGCTGCAAAGTCAACGCCAGTGACTGTCCACTGTCTCTACATGCTCATCCGGGAGGAGTGAATACTGCAAGTCACTGACTGGATGCAATCTGCTGGTTTTCCTTAGATAGAAAAAACTTTTTATCCAATTTGAATAAAAAGCTAACTCTGACTGCACTGTTCAATTGTTAGGATTAATTGGAATGTATGAACCTGACTGTTGTGAAGTGCCTTGAGACAACATGTGTTGTGAATTGGCGCTATATAAATAAAACTGAATTGAATTAAATTGAATTGATGGTAAATGTTGGTGACTGTGAACGTTTTAGTGTTTGCCTCATTGGTGGAGATTAAACTCATCTGTGAAAAAAATTTGTTGGTGTGGTTGCATTGTTTCATGGTTTCCGATAATATGAATCATTCACCACCTTAACCCTATTGGACACTGTTGTGGAAAAAATCATATCTACCAAGCCAGAGACAGATGATTGTCACTAAGAATCAGCTTTATTGTAATGTTGCAAGAGAGAATAATTTTACAACATCAGATATGTAACCAAGAGAGCTGCAAACCATTCTAACTACACAAAGTAAGAGAACTCTATTATAACAGCTTCAAGGTAAAACTGAGTTTTTGAGGACCTTCGATTTTTCAATATTCGTGAAAGAATATAGTACAGTTTTTCATGCAATTCCTACTGGTTTTGGTAGGCTGCTACAAAACATGAATGGACCAAATACTCACACTCCACTGAAGAAAGATATCCTTATAAATGGTATTAATATTTTGGATAACAACAAATTTCTTAGGTACATAATTGATTGTCCTGAACTCCATGGTGTCAATTGTTTTGGAACAGTAACTCTATGAATACTAATAGGTCATTGAACTGGACTTATACCAACAAATATTTAGTTTCCAATAAAGTAAAGGAATCTTCCTTTACTTTAATAGAAACAACATATTTGTTTCCAAATGTATAAAATAATCCATTGAATTTATCCAACGAATCAATTTATTAATAGGCATAGAAGTGTACAAGACTGGATCAGTCTTGTAGCTTCTGTAAAACATTGACTGAAACAATCCCAACTCCATCTTTTCTAAGAATGTCAGTCTGTCAGTCAGTCATTTTCTACCGCTTATTCCATAGTGGGTCACGGGGAAGCCGGTGCCTATCTCCAGCAGTCTATGGGCGAGAGGCGGGGTACACCCTGGACAGATCGCCAGTCCATCGCAGGGCAACACAAAGTGGTATACAATTGTGAATTGGAAAGAAAATTATACATGATTTCTTTTTTTTTTACAAATAAAAAACTGAAAAGGGCATTGTGCAAAAGTAATCAGCCTCCCTGAGTCAATACTTTCTGGAACCACCTTTTGCTGCAAGTCTTTTAGGGTCTGTCTCTACCAGCTTTGCACATCTAGTGACTGAAAGTTTTGCCCATTCTTCTTTGCAAAACAGCCCAAGCTCAGTCAGATTAGATGGAGAGCATTTGTGAACAGCAGTTTTCAGATGTTGCCACAGATTCTCAATTGGGTTTAGGTCTGGACTTTGACTGGGCCATTCTAACACATTAATATATTTTGTTTTAAACCATTCCATTGCAGTCCTGGCTTTATGTTTAGGGTCATTGTCCTGCTGGAAGGTGAACCTCCACCCCAGTCTCACATTTTTGCAGACTCCAAAAGATTTTCTTCCAAGATTGCCCTTTATTTGGCTCCATCCAGCTTCCCATCAACTCTGACCACCTTCCTTGTCCCTGCTGTAGAGAAGCAGCCCCAGAGCATGATGCTGCCACCACCATATTTGACAGTAGGGATGGTGTGTTCAGGGTGATATGCTGTGTTAGTTCTCGTTTTGCATTTTGGCCAAAATGTTAAATTTTGGTCACGTCTGACCAAAGCACCTTCTTCTACAAGTTTGCTGTGTTCCCAACATGGCTTCTGGCAAACTGCAAACAGGACTTCTTATGGTTTTCTTCTAACAATGGCTTTCTTCTTGCCACTTGCAACTTATTACCACATTTGTGCAGTGCACGACTAATAGTTGTCCTGTGGACAGATTCCCCCACCTGAGCTGTGGATTTCTGCAGCTCATCCAGAGTCAACATGGACCTCTTGGCTTCATCTCTGATCAGTGCTCTCCTTGTTCGGCCGGTAAGTTGAGGTGGACGGCCTTGTCTTGGCAGGTTTACAGTAGTGCCATATTCTTTTCATTTCCAGATGATGGATTGAACAGAGTTCCGTGAGATGTTTAATGCTTGGGAAATCTTTTTATAGCCTAAGCCTGCTT
The DNA here is from genome assembly GCF_021462225.1 of Girardinichthys multiradiatus. NCBI lineage: Eukaryota > Metazoa > Chordata > Actinopteri > Cyprinodontiformes > Goodeidae > Girardinichthys > Girardinichthys multiradiatus. The sequence continues at coordinate 13,147,519 of NC_061807.1, read as the reverse complement.
TAAACTTCTCCACAACCTTATCCTTAACTTGTTTGGAGTGTTCCTTGGACTTCATAATGCTGTTTGCTCCCCAATGTTCTCTTAACCAACCTCTCAGGCCGTCACAGAGCAGCTGTATTTGTACTGAGATTATATTACACAAAGGTGGACTCTATTTAGTCATTAGCAATCATTAGGAAACTTCTAAAGGCAATTGGTTGCACTCAGAGTAAAGGGGCTGAATACTTTTGGGCACCACATTTTCAGTTTTTTATTTGTAAAAAAAATCCGAAATCATGCATGATTTTTTTGCATATCACAATTGTATCACACTATGTCTTTCACATCAAATTCCACTAAAATATGTTTCTGGTTGTAATGTGACAATATGTGGAAAAGGGGGTATGAATACTTTTACACGGCGCTGTAATATTGGGCCTGGGAGGAGTTCGGTGAGCCCATGGAGAAGGACTACCGGTTGGCCTTGAAGCGATTCTGGCAAACCGTCCAGACTCCACAGTGGCAGGGCTTTAGGGATGGATGAGATCCGCCCTGAGTACCTCAAGCCTCTGGATGTTGTAGGGCTGTCATGGTTGACACGCCTCTTCAACATTGCGTGGCAGTCGGGGACAGTGCCTCTGGACTGGCAGATCGGGATGGTGGTGCCACTTCACAAGAAGGGTGACGGAAGGGTGTGTTCCAACTATAGGGGATCACACTCCTCAGCCTCCCTGGTAAGGCCTACGCCAGGGTATTGGAGAGGAGAGTCCGACCGATAGTCGAACAGCTTCAGGAGGAGCAGTGTGTTTTTTGTCCTGGCTGTGGAACACTGGACCAGCTCTATACCCTCTACAGGGTGCTCGAGGGTTCATGGGAGTTTGTCCAACCGGTCCACATGTGTTTTGTGGACCTGGAGAAGGCATTCGACTGTGTCCCTCATGATGCCCTGTGGGGGGTGCTCCAGGAGTATGGCGTTGGGGGCCCTTTATTAGGGGCCATCCGGTCTCTGTACAAGCAGAACAGGACTTTGGTCCGCATTGCCGGCCCTAAGTTGGACCTGTTCCCATTGCATGTTGGACTCCTGCAGGGGTCTGGTTTGGGGACCAGTGGATTTCATCTCTTCTTTTTGCAGATGACGTGGTCCTACTGGCCCCCTCTAGCCAAGACTTTGAGCATGAACTGGGGCGGTTCGCAGCCGAGTGTGAAGCAGCTGGGATGAAGATCAGCTACTCCAAATCCAAGGCCATGGTTCTCGACTGGAGAATGGTGGCTTGTCCTCTTTGGGTTGGAGGTTCCTGACTCAAGTGGAGGAGTTCAAGTATCTTGAGGTCTTGTTCACAAGTGAGGGAAGAATGGAGCGGGAGATCGACAGATGAATCGGTGCAGCTGCCACAGTAATGGGGGCGCTGTGCCGGTCCGTTGTGGTGAAGAGAGAGCTGAGCCGAAAAGCGAAGCTCTCGATTCACCAGCTGGTCTCCGTTCCTACCCTCACCTTTTGCCATGAACTTTGGGTCATGACCGAAAGAACGAGATCCCGGATACAAGCGGCTGAAATGAGCTTCCTCCGTAGGGTGGCCGGGCACTCCCTTAGAGATAGGGTGAGGAGCTCAGCCATCCGGGAGGGGCTCGGAGTAGAGCCGCTGCTCCTCCACATCGAGAGGAGCCAGTTGAGGTGGCTCGGGCATCTATACCGGATGCCTCCTGGATGCCTTCCTTGGAAGGTGTTCCAGGCACGTCCCACCGGGAAGAGGCCCAGGGTACGCTGGAGACACTATTTCTCTTGGCTGGCCTGGGAACGCCTTGGGCTCCCCCTGGAGGAGCTGGAGGAGGTGTCTCCACTGAGTGGACCCGGTCCCAAATAAAACGGAGGCCAAGTGTACTGATGAACAGCCTTATGCTTGAACATGGTGTTCAATATGGACAATTCGTGACTAGCACAGAAATCTAATAATGAAACATTGGGTTCAGATCAAGGAGGCCATTCCTCCCAATCATGGCCCTCCAGGTGTTACTGTTGTTTCCCATGTGGGCGTTGAAATCCCCCAGCAGACATCAGCATCAACTTAAAACAGAAACATGTTGCTCCTTAAGAGTTAAGAAGCTCCTGAAAACTGAAACTGTTTAAATAAATCTAGGGTTAGGAAACAGTATTCTAACATTATTATTGTGTGATTATTGTGTCATGCAATGTAAATGGCTACTAAATGGTTAACATCCTCCTGCTTTTGGTTTGTCCTACAGTGACATCTTGTGGCCTGTTATGGTTTTATTTTGAAGTGCGCAATTTTTCTTTGTGGTTTTTATGTAATGCTGCACAGTACATTTTGTGTTTCACACTTGTTGTAAAAAGCTTCAAAAACACTTTTTATTTTTATTTAATCTTCATTAATCCCTTTAAATGATTTGTACTGTATCGGACATGATCAACAATCTTGTATCTTTTCTGTTTATGCAATAGTTTTCACGGTGTTTATGGCAACCAGAGAAAGATTAAATTACACCCGTTTGGAACTCCCTGCGTCTGGCTGTATTAATCCAAGTGGCTGCTACAACACTCACAGGATTTCATCTGAGAACAGATAATCTGCAGCAAAATATTGCTGGTTGGATTTATTATTTATGAATCTAAACACTGAGTTCTCAGGTCAAACATCTGCTGAAGTAACAACAATAATGACTATTAACACTGAATGAAGCAGTTATAAAGCTGAATCTGCAGAGATCAGAGGTTCTGGTCTCATTCAGGTCCACTAAAAGATCTTAGATGGTCAGAACTGGAAAGAAGAGATAATTTTCCTGCTAGAAACCAAACATTTCTAATGTCTTTCTAGTTTTCTCCAGACTGACCTCTTCCAGCTACCATCCACTGACAGTGAACAGTTTATCTGCTGATCCTCTCAGAGGAGAATCACAGCTAATGCTTTAAAGCTCTGCTTGATATTTATAAAAGAAACTTTATTGTAAACCTCTTTGGGAATATTTCAATTGTTACGAACATGGAGACTGAAATAAAAAGGAAAAAAGTAACAAGCTCGTAAAAGAGAGAAATGGGGCAAAAGGGAAAAAGGGAGAGAAGGAGGAAAGAGTGGAGGAGAGAAAGAAGGATGAAGAGAATACAAGATTATACCCTGCTTGCTTATAAACCTGCAGAAATTTTTTTTTAAGAAGATAGTACACGGTACTTATGAATATAAAATGTACTTAGTGATAAATGCAGCTCAGTATAGAACATCTTTGTCAACACCTGAAGCTAAACACCTGTGAGTATGGGTGTGGACGCGCTTTTGTATACAAGGTTTCTCCATAAAAATATGCAATAGCGAGTGTGAGGACCCACAGACCTGCCCTATGGACCCTGGACAGACACTGAGGAGATCCGAGCCACAGACATCCAAGAGCCCCCCAGAGCACAGGAACCCCGGAAGAACCACCACCGGGACTACCGCAACCCCCCCAGAGAAGAGCAGTGGAGAGTCCCAGGGGAACCACCCAGCAGCAACAGTGCAGAAGCCCCAGGGAGCTGCAGCGACGAACCCACAGCCTCCGCCATCAACCGTCTACGCCCGAGTAGATCCAGCCATGGACCCAGAGACCCAGGACCCTGGGATGCATCACCCCCCAAGCAGAGGCCCGACAGAGCCCAGGGGGCCAGGCCCCGGCAAGCAGCCACTGGGAGTGAACCAGCACACACCAAAGCACCCAGCCCCGGACACCGAGAACCACCAGTACACCAGCGGGCAGAGACTCCAACCACCGGCAGGTAGTGTGGCGGAGAGGAAATAGGCTGCCCATAATATGGGGGGCCTAAGTTGATCCAGGAGAGGGAGCAGTGCAAGACCCAACCTGACACAGAAAAAAAAAAAAAAAAAAAAAAACAGGCACACAGTCACAATCACCCACCCTCATGCATACACATAAAATCACTCACACCCAACGCAAAGACAAACAACAACGGACGTCGTACACTCACTCACACTTCGCATACATACTCTATACATACATACTCTATATTCCGGATATCGGCTGTTTGGCACCAACATCTCCTGCTGACAGAAGCTGGATGAAGCAGGTTGGCTGATGGAAGAGAAGTGAGGAAAAATCAAAGAAAAGCAGAGAAATATCTCCACCTGCTGGGCGAATAGAGAACTGCAGCTCATTTCAAATGATAATGGGTACATTTCTGCCAATTTATAACAGGCAGCTTAAATTCCGTATAAAGACTAACGTGTTAAACAAATATATACCATCCAACCAACCCACCTCACAACCAATCTCCCATTTTACAACACAGCTATGAAAACAAGCCCAACGTGCAACCCACCACTCTGTGTAAAACAGTATAAAGAACTGGAGATATCTGTTTATTGACTGCAGCTTGTTAGCTCCTCCCAGAGGACTGGTTCTGTATCAGGTCCATGAAGGTGTTGAGGTTCCAGAGTCTCAGGATGAACAGTTTTCAGGACGAGTCCAGAGTGACAAAGACGTCCTCAGAGAAGGACGAATCAGACTCCATGTGTCCAGACTGAGGACTGAAGACTCTGGTCTGTATCTGTGTGACGTGAAAAATGATGAAGGTTCTGGTTCTGGAAGATGTCGACTCAACGTTTCTGGTGAGTTTCTACTGCAACAACTGAACCTGAAACATATTGATGCTGGTAAGATTAAACTGAACAGAACTTTATTCCATTCTGATAAAAGGCAACAAGTTTTCAGAACCTTCATGGTATTTTTCCCATCTTAATGTCATCCAGATACTGATCCATTCTCTGTAAATATTGAATCCTTGCAGGGTCATGGGGTCGTGGGGCTGGTGCTGACCTGTAGAGGTCAAACAGGGAGATGTGGGGTTCACCCTGAACAGTTCATCACAGAGACACTCAGAACCCACCCACTAAGAGAGTCCAGTTAACCTAACCTGCATGTTTTCTATGAAGAGAAGCTGGAGTCTCTAGAACTGCTCAGGGAGAACATGAACACACCACACAGAAAGGGATTTAAACCAAGGACCTTCTTGTTGCCAGGCAGCAGTGCTAATAGCTGCTCCAGCCTGCAGCCCTACAGAGTCAATGGGTTGATTAAAAACCCTCCATATTCCAGAAGTTCTGGAGAACCGGTGCTGTTGAGGTTTAATGTGTTTCAGAACCAAGTGTCTCTGTGTGATGTTGCTCTAGTGGTTTTATATCAGTCAACTGATGTTTCATGACTCTTTATTCTTCTGGTCACACTAAATTCAAAGCTACAACTGAACCAGAACCAGGTCCAATAGAGACAGAACAACAGTTTCTCTGACAGAAGATGATGAAGAACTATCAGCTGATGATGATGAGAGCATAAATCCTCTTCATGTTTTGTCCTTTCAGCAGCTGCTGATGTCTCCCAACCTCAGAGACCGACTGTGGATCCAGAACCAGGAGGTCCAGGAAGAATCGGTCTCTATGTTTCACTGGGACTGACAGCAGCAGCAGCAGCAGCAGTTCTGATGGTCAAACTTCTCTTCAGTTACTGTTTTAGAAAACATCAGAATGTGTTAAACTTTATTTCAGCAGTTTAACAGAACCATGAAGGTCCTAATAGACCTTCATGGTTCTGTTAAACTGCTTCTTATTGGACTCTAGAACATCTTGGTGTCCAGAGGAGGTTTTGGCCGACTCAGTGCCTGCAAGGTGTCCAGGTCCTGTGCTGCAGAACAAGCCCAGATCATTAGTCCTCCACTACCGTGCTTGACAGTTGCTTTGGTGTTTCAGACTAGAAGTCTGGAGCTTCATTCAGATGCAGCTGTTAGAACCTAAGTTCTGCTGCCAGAACTTTCTAGAGAGAAGAGTCTTTCTCCTGGTGACTCTTCCAGCAATCCATACTTGTTCAGCCTTTTCCTCATTGTTCTGTCATGAACTTTAACCTGTGACCTGCTGACTGAGGCATGTAGAGGATCTGATGGAGCTCTGGGTCAGAGGTCATTTCTCTCAACGTTCAGAGAAGCTTCAGTGTTTTTAAAAGCTGATTTTGTATTTCTAATAATGTTTTAATTAAATGAAGAACATGTTAAATGTAAGAAGTGTTTTATTTACCTGAAGTTGGAACCAGATTATTTCTATAAATCATATTTTATTCTTGAAGGTAGAACCTTTAAACTGAAGGAGGTTCTTACTTTTCTCCATGATTGTATCTGAAGAGGATCTTGTTTCCTTCTCTCTGTTGTTTCCTGCTGATGTTTTAAATCAGTTCTAAAGTGTTTTGGACTCAATCAGACACATTGATCTGTTCTGTTATTTTGTCTTAAAGCTGGATGAACTGATGCACTTTGTTACTGAGCATAAAGCACTTTATCTGCTTCAGTTGGTCTGTTTCTAATGTTCACGTGTCATTAATAAATCCATATTTATACAGACATGTTGTCTGGACCTTTATTCACTGTTGAAATGTTTGACTGTGTTTCCAGAACTGATAGAAACTCTGATAATACGAGCATTTTACTAAACTAATGATTTACAATGTTTCCTGTCAGGTTGTTTTTAATTACCAGAAGTTACTGAGTTTAGATCAACAATATTAAGAATTATTTTGTTTTTATGTCTTGAAGTTTGTCAGTAAAAATACTAAATAATAATTTTCTCTACATCATGATTACTAAACATTCTCTTTGTAAAAGTTTTCTTTGCTTTGAAACATGAAAACATAAATCAGTTTGAGATTCTTCAACCAATCAGCACATTTCCTTCAACTTGTATCTCTAACAGCGATGGACTGACAACCTGTCCAGGGTGAACCCGCCTCCCGCCCATAGACTGCTGGAGATCGACCCACTATGGATGAAGCTGTATAGAAGGTGACTGATTGTATCTCTAACATTTGATGAGCTGATTGTGTTTTAGGGTCATGAAGGTTTAGCAGCTCCAGCATTAATGTATTTAGTTGGATTGATGATCATCATATGGTTCTTTGGGTTATAAAGGTTCTGATCTCTGCTCTGAACATTGTACTGATCCAGATTCAAACCTGCAGTAACCACAGATCTCCATCAGAACCACCAGAGAACCTGAAGGTACTGAATTCAAGAGTTTCCATCTGAAGGAGCTGAGGTTGAAGATCAGACTGAGATGTTCTGAGTTCAGATGTTCAATGTTGTCTCCTAGAGATGTTGGAGCTGATGTGTTGCTGACTCTTCTCCTCTGTCTCCTCTCACAGGGAGAAGATGATCTGCAGGATCCTGCTGCTCATCATCCTCAACTCATGTCTCTGTGGTCAGTTTCCATCTTCTCTTTGTTCAGTCTAAATCCATCAATAATCAGTGAAAAGTCTGTCAGTGAAGGTAACACTTCAATCCTCCAGGTGCATTTGATCTTGTGTGGATGTGGGAACAGTTTGATGAAGCTTCTGTTGTTCTGCAGAACCTGAACTAAAGGAGGAAAGATGTCTGTAGAGGAGAGGTTCAGTTTTTAGATGCTGCAGACATCAGAACCAGAAGTCCCTGTCAGTCAGTGTCTGGTTCTGGATGCTGCAGCTTAGATCTAGAAGGGCTAGATGTTGTAGCAGCAGACTGTCACAATCACTTGATATAGTTTCCATTTCTGTTTCCATTTACAGAACCACTACTGAAGCCATCTGGATCTTCCTTTAGTTTTAAACTCTCAAATAAAAGCCTCTCATTTTAAACTGGGTTCATCAGAACATTTAACCTCCAGATTCTGCAGACTTATCTTTGGTCCTCTCAGCTTCTCTTAAAGTCAAACAGTTCTGTGGGTCGGACAGAGCTGTTAATCAGACCTAACATTTTTATTCTGGACATCAAATACTGTACAATATCTACTGCGTGTTAGTATTGGCCGACACATTGAAGCCCTGATGAATCCTGACCTTCTGTTGTTGCAGCAGCTCTGGTCCGGTACATCTGGGTTCAAAACATCTGGGACCAGAACATCTCACCAAGATGAAGAACCAGGATTCTAGAAAGCTGAATTACAGCCGTCCTGTTTACATTGTTGATCAGTGATGTTCATGTTGCTGAAGGTCTGAATTTAAACTAACTTGTTAAATTTATAAAGGTAAAAACAGAGCTTCTGTTTTTGATGAAGTCAGACTGTTTAAATAGTAACATCTCTGTATAAAGTGTGATGTTCTTGTCTTCCTGTTAACTTTTTGAACTTTCATTAAAATATCAGCATCTAATAACTGGCTTGTCTGTTTATATTAAAGTTGACAAAATGATCTGATGTTAAAATAGATTTTATTGTCTTTGAATCAATTCAGGTCTGAACATCAGTTCCTTCATCAAAAAAGACAAAAAATCCAAGAAGGTCATTTTATTTACAATATGTTCTTCTGAATAAATATATGAATAATTTTACAACTATGTACATCAGTAATAAAACATTAATATTCCTAATTTAACTCTGCTCAGTGTTTGATTCAGTGAAGTGTGTAAAACTGATGTCTTAGAGGTTTTCCAGCTTGATTAAAATGATTTCTAATAAAGTCGTGTTCCTAACAGGAGAGTTTGTGAGTCTGTGAACATCTGGATGTTCAGGGAGTTCAGATCCTCACTAAGATGAAGCTGCTGGATGAAGTTTTAATGAAGCAACAGGATGAAACACAGGAGCTGATGGGAGTTTAGGAGGAAATCTTCACAGAAACAACAAACTTTAAAACGACTTTAATTAAATATGAAACATCTGATTAGACACTAGAGTTATTTACAATGAAATCACAGCAGATTATTAATGATAAAGTCAACAGTAGTAAATACAGTGTATCACAAAAGTGAGTACACCCCTCACATTCCAGCAGATATTTAAGTATGTTTTCATGGGACAACATTGACAAAATGATACGTTGACACAATGAATATTAGTCTGTGTGCAGCTTATATAACAGTGTAAATTTATTCTTCTCTCAAAATAACTCAAGATACAGCCATGAATGTCTGAACCACCAGCAACAAAAGTGAGTACACCCCTTAGTGAAAGTTCCTGAAGTGTCAATATTTTGTGTGGCCACCATTATTTACCAGAACTGCCTTAACTCTCCTGGGCATGGAGTTTACCAGAGCTTCACAGGTTGCCACTGGAATGCTTTTCCACTCCTCCATGACGACATCACGGACCTGGCGGATATTCGAGACTTGGCGCTCCTCCACCTTACGCTTGAGGATCCCGCAAAGATGTTCTTTTGGGTTTAGGTCTGGAGAGATGCTTGGCCAGTCCATCACCTTTACCCTCAGCCTCTTCAATAAATCAGTGGTCGTCTTAGAGGTGTGTTTGGGGTCATTATCATGCTGGAACACTGCAATGCGACCCAGTTTCCAGAGGGAGGGGATCATGCTCTGCTTCAGTATTTCACCGTACATATTGGGGTTCATGTGTCCCTGAATGAAATGTAACTCCCCAACACCTGCTGAACGCATGCAGTCCCAGACCATGGCGTTCCCACCACCATGCTTGACTGTAGGCATCACACACTTATCTTTGTACTCCTCACCTGATTCCCGCCACACATGCTTGAGACCATCTGAACCAGACAAATTAATCTTGGTCTCATCAGACCATAGGACATGGTTCCAGTAATCCATGTCCTTTGTTGACATGTCTTCAGCAAACTGTTTGTGGGCTTTCTTGTGGACAGACTTCAGAAGAGGCTTTCTTCTGGGATGACGGCCATGCAGACCAATTTAATGACAAGCTGACCCTCCACCTCTTCATCTCTGCAGCAATGCTGACAGCATTCCTGCGCCTATCTTTCAGACAGCATTAGGATGTGACGCTGAGCACGTGCATTCAGCTGCTTTGGACGACCAACGCGAGGTCTGTTCTGAGTGGACCCTTCTTTTAAACGCTGGATGATCTTGGCCACGGTGCTGCAGCTCAGTTTCAGGGTGTTGACAATCCTCTTGTAGCCTTGGCCATCTTCATGTAGCGCAACAATTTGTCTTTTAAGATCCTCAGAGTTCTTTGCCATGAGGTGCCATGTTGGAACTTTCAGTGACCAGTATGAGAGGGCGAGAGCTGTACTACAAATTAAACACACCTGCTCCCTATGCACACCTGAGACCTAGTAACACTAACGAGTCACATGACATTTTGGAGGGAAAATGACAAGAGTGCTCAGTTTGGACGTAGTCTCTTAGGGGTGTACTCACTTTTGTTGCTGGTGGTTCAGACATTAGTGGCTGTATCTTGAGTTATTTTGAGAGAAGAATAAATTTACACTGTTATATAAGCTGCACACAGACTAATATTCATTGTGTCAACGTGTCATTTTGTCAATGTTGTCCCATGAAAACATACTTAAATATCTGCAGGAATGTGAGGGGTGTACTCACTTTTGTGATACACCGTATACAAGGTAATATGCATTTAAAATAATATCTTCTTGTATTGAAAACAGATTTTAAAGTTTTTCAGTTCTTTAAAACAGAACTTCAAGAATTTTCTTTGAAAATCCTTTCAGAGTTCATATTGTTTCTTTGAGACACAGAACGTCTCTGTAGACGAATGAAGCTTGATTTCTCTTACAAATAAATATTAAAACTGAGAATATAATAATGAATAAAACCAAAACTGCTGCTGATGTAATCCAGATGATCATTATCCATTTCTCTGTTTCTGGAGTCAAAGTTGGTCTCTGAAGTTGAAGCTGATCAGCAACTCCTGGAAAATTGAAAATATTTATTAATATTTGATCTTGTTCAAATCCTAGATAAAGGTTTTTAACCTTATAGTAATATTATTTTTCATCTATACAGTTCTCAGCAGTCCAGTCAAACCAGAACACATTTATATTATTTCTTCTCACCAGAAACGTTGAGACAACATTTTCCAGAGTTGAAACCTTCATCAGTTTTCACGTCACACAGATACAGACCAGAGTCTTCAGTCCTCAGTCTGGACACATGGAGTCTGATTCGTCCTTCTCTGAGGACGTCTTTGTCACTCTGGACTCGTCCTGAAAACTGTTCATCCTGAGACTCTGACACCTCAACACCATCATGGACCTGATACAGAACCAGTCCTCTGGGAGGAGCTATAACTTCACAGAGGATAAAAAGTTGTCTCCAGGATCCATGAGGTCTGGTGGTGAAGGTCCACTCCAGAGTGATGTTGTGGTTCTCCTCTGCCTGATAGCAGCTCTGTGTCACATTCACTACAAATGTTGCTGCTGAGGAGACAGAGAGGGAAAGAGAGGAGCAGACACACTGAGAACTGGAACATGGGAGTCTTTAAACTACATCTCTAGAGGTTTCTGTCACATGATGGTCTCTGTGCTGTCAGAGCTCTGCTTGATTCTCTTCAAGTAAAACTGCTTGATCAAATGCAGCTGGAGGATTGAAGTGTTACCTTCACTGACAGACTTTTCACTGATTATTGATGGATTTAGACTGAACAAAGAGAAGATGGAAACTGACCACAGAGACATGAGTTGAGGATGATGAGCAGCAGGATCCTGCAGATCATCTTCTCCCTGTGAGAGGAGACAGAGGAGAAGAGTCAGCAACACATCAGCTCCAACATCTCTAGGAGACAACAAGGAACATCTACAGTCTGACTTTTAGTTTCATCAGATAGAAACTCCTGAACTTTATATCTTCAGTTTCTGTGAAACTGATTAAAATCTCCGTTTAAACCTGTGATGATAAAATATGTAAAAAATAACAATTATTCTAATTATTCTGATCAGAAAAGGGTAGAAGAACCTTCAAAAAGATCACCACTGCCACCTTGTGGCCATAAATAAATACAGCAGCAGGTTTCAAACATTTAAATCTGACTCCAAGTTCAACTTAATCTGATGTCAGAGCAGAAAGTTTTTAACTTCTTTATTTTTATGGAGGTTAAATCTTTCTGTCAGGATTTATGAGATGAGAACATCATCATTATTCAAAATATTAACCACTGCAGGAGTTTTATTCTTTCACTGTTACTGAAGACTTTATTAACTAATTACAGCCAAACATTCCCATAATGCACTGTGTTGTGAAAATAAAACTGCACAAAGTTCATTAATTAAGAACATTAATTTCAGATTTAACTCTTCATTTGAATTAATCAGAAAAAAGTTAAATATTTCTCAGCTTATTAAAGTTTTTTCTTTATATAAAATAAAATACTATTAAACACATGAGTTGTATCTATTATTTTAGGTTGAACATGGAGTTTCTGAGTTGACATTGAGGATCAATGATAATTTAATTAAATCTGAATCTCTGTCATGATCAGAGGGAAAATAGTTCAGATCAATTCAAATATTCAGCAGGTACTACAGAAGTATTGTGTTCAGTACTTCTATTAACATTATTACAGCATAGATTAGGTCACTACATGTTAGAAACCTTAAAATGTTCATTTATTCTTCTTTACATACAAGACACAGAACAATGTTTTCAAAAGTTTGATCAACTGCAGATAAAAACCAAGAGAGATATTAGTTAGTTTGAATAAAACTCAACAGAGATAATTGTTATGAAGTTCAGCTGTTCAGCCACTTCTCTGCACATACAGCAAACAGAGACAACATGGTTTAACAACTTTGTTAGGAAATAAAACCTGAATGAAATGGATCCAAATCATCATCATTGTTCAGCAAACAGCCTCAATAACAGAACATAAACCCTTTGCTGTTTAAAAGCTTCACTAAGAGCTTCAGTCTGTGTTAGATGGTGGTTTCTATGTGTCACTGAATGCCAGAAAACATCATGTCTGGTTGTTAAATGAGCTTCTATGTGTTTAACTTGGTGCAGGTATAGATCTGTGGGGTCAGATATAGAGATATAGATATATAGATATGCTGCATCAAGAGTTTCTCACAGTTTTGTTTTTCTAATAAAACATTTTATCAAACTTTTATTCATCATTTATCATTTTCATTTTTACAATTATACTGATGTCTTGATATATATTATACAGCTACAACACAAAAAAAGTTAATGAAACAGGTTCAACATAATTGTATTTTGTTAGTTGAAACCAACAAAGATGAGTTAATTTATTACGTCATGTTTACTAAAATAAATCTATTTAAACAAACTAACATCTTATTTATGTTAACTGGAAATTAAATGTTAATATTAAGTTTACATCTGCCCTGGATCACTTCACTAATAGTTTTATTTACCTGCAGACTACGTCAGAGGGGGCGGAGCAACAGATCCCGCCTCTTAAATCAAACCAACCAATCACCTGCTTCTGCTCACAGCGCTGTGGAGAAGTTTTTAACTTAAGTTTATCTTCTTTCTCCTGGTAGCAAAGTTCTCTCTATGAATGATGGGAACATTTTTCTCCACAGTCCATCATCTCTGATCAAAAACATCCAGATACTGAAACTAACCAGGAAACCTCTGTAGAAATAAGTCTGATCATCTTCATCAGAAACCTTCATCCATCTGAGTCCGCTGATCAGTTTGAGGAAGAAAAGAAAACCAGTTGTAGAAGATCTAAAATCAGGATGTTCTCACTAATATACTGACCTAGAAGCTGCATTTAGAAACACAGAGAGGTAACATGTTTCTATCAGTGCTGTGATGACTTCCTGCTGTAGAAACCGATCTGTTAGTCTGCAGAGGTTCTACTGAGTTCTGGTTGGGTTCTAAAAGCTTCACACAGATAAAAACTGGTGGACAATAAATAAATCAGACATACCCAGATGTTCTGTGACTCCATCCATCTTCTCAGCCCAGAAGTCTTTGAATGAACCACGATGACAGGATCGCGGCTGTTGATTTTTAAATCTGAGGTTAGCCCCGCCCTCCTGTAGCTCCACCCTCCTGTAGCTCCTCCCTCCTGTAGCTGCTGTCCTATCAGCGAGGACTTCTTCATCCTGTTCAAATACAGGTGAGCTCTGATTGTTTATAGTGTGAACTTCAGCCTTTATAACGGTTTAACAGACGCCTGAAAGTCTGTTTTATTTTATTGTTTCTCAGGTTTTAATCTTCCACTGTTTAGGATGTGGAGGAACTCTATGAAAACCTTTAACAGCTTGATAATGATTGGTGTTGTTAACACACTGGAACCTGTTACAATGGTAAACATCTGAATTATAGTATTTATAGAGATGATTTTATTGAATCTAGAACAACAACCTGGCCTTCTAGGTTCTAGAATACATTTTTAGAACCTGCACACAACATTATGGGTGACATACCAGAGTTCAAAAGAGGACAAATTGTTGGTGCACATCTTGCTGGCGCATCTGTGACCAAGACAGCAAGTCTTTGTGATGTATCAAGAGCCACGGTATCCAGGGTAATGTCAGCATACCACCAAGAAGGACGAACCACATCCAACAGAATTAAATGTGCACCTCAACTCTCCTGTTTCCAACAGAACTGTCCGTCAGGGAGCTCCACAGGGTCAATATACACGGCCGGGCTGCTATAGCCAAACCTTTGGTCACTCATGCCAATGCCAAACGTCAGTTTCAATGGTGCAAGGAGCGCAAATCTTGGGCTGTAGACAATGTGAAACATAGTATTGTTCTCTGATGAGTCCACCTTTACTGTTTTCCCCACATCTGGGAGAGTTACGGTGTGGAGAAGCCCCAAAGAAGCGTACCACCCAGACTGTTGCATGCCCAGAGTGAAGCATGGGGGTGGATCAGTGATGGTTTGGGCTGCTATATCATGGCATTCCCTTGGCCCAATACTTGTGCTAGATGGGCGCGTCACTGCCAAGGACTACCGAACCATTTTTGAGGACCATGTGCATCCAATGGTTCAAACATTGTATCCTGAAGGCGGTGCCGTGTATCAGGATGACAATGCACCCATACACACAGCAAGACTGGTGAAAGATTGGTTTGATGAACATGAAAGTGAAGTTGAACATCTCCCATGGCCTGCACAGTCACCAGATCTAAATATTATTGAGCCACTTTGGGGTGTTTTGGAGGAGCGAGTCAGGAAACGTTTTCCTCCACCAGTATCACGTAGTGACCTGGCCACTATCCTGCAAGAAGAATGGCTTAAAATCCCTCTGACCACTGTGCAGGACTTGTATATGTCATTCCCAAGATGAATTGGTGGATCAGTGATGGTTTGGGCTGCCATATCATGGCAGCCCAAACCATCACTGATCAGAACCAGAAACAATGATGCAAACTGGTTTTATAGCAGTTTTTGAGACAATCTGCTGAAGAACATGACAAAACATTCTTGGAGAGGGATTCTTCTCCTGGAGTGAGAATAATAGCCTGGTGGATAAACACGGGAATGTAGATTAACTCGGTTAATATATTGATCAAAACATGCGTAATATATAATATATATATATATATATATATATATATATATATATATGAAAATGAACTATATAGTTTTCTAGATCTTAGCTGCAGCATCCAGAACCAGACACTGACTGACAAGGACTCCTGGTTCTGATGTCTGCAGCATCTAAAAACTGAACCTCTCCTCTGCAAATGTCTTTCCTGCTTTAGTTCAGGTTCTGCAGAACAACCTGAGCTTCATCAAACTGTTCCCACATCCACACAAGATCATCTTCATCCTGATTCCTGGTTCTTCTTCAGTTAGTTCAGCTTTTGTTTTCATTATTGGTTAAATAAATATGTTTGTGTTTAACCCTTTTCTGTCCAGGCTGCCTGATCAGGTGGTGACAGAGATCCTTTATAACACAGTAATACTCTGTCCTACATAATATATCCAGCAATCCTTGGTGCTGAGATCCCAGAGAGAAGAACAATGGAGAGAAAACAGCAGCTCCTGATGTCTCAGAGATGTTTCTACAATGAGACGCTCTGAACTGAACATCGTTGCTCCTTTTCTCCCTCATTTAAAGCTCAGATTACAGTTTTTTAGAATTGCTCCGACACAAATCTTCAACCAGAGACCTTCTTAAACACAATCAGCACAAGCTCAAAACACCACATATTCTTTGATTAATGAGACATTTTAGAGAATTGATTCCCTACTTTATTATCAAACATTGTTTAAATAAAATAAATCCCTCAAATATTACAGAAAATACTTCTCTGTTAGAAAAACATGGAGGTCAGAACAATAAAGGTTCTGGTGATCTTCCTGCTCTGAGATCAGCAAACATTCATGTGGACAAATGAAAGGTTCTGCATCAAGTGAACTTCAGTAACTGTGGGAGAAGAAAACATCTCTATTCCAGGCTTCTCTGATGTCTGCAGTTTCTAATGAAACATAAAGTGATCAATACATCCCTCCACTCACTCAGGACACAGAGGTCTCACTCTGTCTGAATTTCTGTTCCAGTCAGCAGCTCTCAGTGAACTTTCTTCATTTGGACCTGATGTTTCTAAGGATTTAGTGTTGGTTGGAGATCTGATGACTGTTCATCTAGATTCAGCAGAAAACAATAATCTCCTACAGCTTTGATGGTTTCTGTCTGTTGTTAATGGGAATCTCCTACTAACCAGTTTAACCTTTAACTGGGTTATTTGTCACATCATTAGACTCAAGTTTGACCAGTTCTGAGTCATTGTGTTTAATTTCTGACATCTGTGCTTTAATTATGTTCACCTTTGACCTTGTGTGGTTCAGATTATTGCTCAGAGGTGCATCACAGAGCAAAATCCACTGTTTTGGCTGAAAATGTGTTTAGAAATGTGTAAAACTGATGGATTCTGTAAAATGCATTTACCGAGGTGAAAGTATTCTGAAGTTTAAGAAGAAGATCATCTGGAAAAACAGGACTGGATTTTATTCTTCCTAACAGGTTACAAATTGTTCCAGCAGGCATTGTTATGCCATCAAAAATGTGTGGATGACATACATCTCTGTGGTGCTCTGCCTGTCTGTTCAGGTGTGTTTCACGCAGATATGAGGGGGAGAAGAAGAACTTCTAGCAGTGTTATCAACCAGGCTGGTTTATTCAGGACAGGAACAGACATGAAGGTTGAGAGCTTCCACCTCAATATCTTCAACCAGCCGTGTCAAGATTAGTCGTTGAGTGCTGATGTTTACTTTTAGGTTTGTCTCTGCTTCAACACCACTGAATCAAATGAGGTCAGTACCAGGATTTTAGAGACCTTGACTGCACACCGAGGTGTTACTTCAGCCATTTGATTCAGGTGTGCTGGACCTGGGACACATCTAAAAGTTGAGGGACACCGGCCCTGGAGGACTGAAGTTTGATACCTCCACATGAGAGGTTTCTGTCACATGATGGTCTCTGTGCTGTCAGAGCTTTTATTATTTGAAATAAATAATAAAATTCTCAAAATGAATCTGTATACTACAGAGCCCTCTATTTATGGCGTAAATCTGTTTCATCTGATTTTGAATTAAAAATGAAGTAGAATTGTTACCAGTGAATATTAATGCATTGAAATTGTGTACCTGAATTGCTTTTACCCTGAATTTACTGCTTCAAATTTTCAATAGCAATGTTTCACTATTTTCATATTCAGAATCAAAATTTCATGTTTAAAAAAATTCTAATAAAATAATTCTAATAGAAATTCTAACAAGCAGTCAAATTTAATCGGCAGAATTCAGTGTTGAAATATGCAGTCTGAAATTCAATTTGAAACAGCTGAGATCCCAGGGAAAAGCAATAGATTATAGATCAAGTTGAACCAATATCCAGCCTTTTCATCAGGGTTTCATGTAAAACTGTTTTCTATAAAGTGAACAGCTGGTAACTCATCTGTCCAGCTGTTTCTGTTAGTCAGCTATCATCTCCAGCAACGCTGACACAATTTCGGTTTGTTTTACATTAAGACCTAATAAACAGGCTGGATATTGGTTTGACTTGATCTAGAATCTCAGCTGTTTTCATGAATTTAAGACGTTGTATTTTGATGCTGAATTTTGCTGGTTGAATTTGACGTCTTGAAAATTTAGCAACTGAAATCTAAACTTTGTATTTTCACAAAGTTCATTTATTTAAAAAAAAATTATTTTGATTTTGAATATGAAAATACTGAAAAATACAGGTGAACCAAACAGATATGATCAATATATTTACCAACTAAATAATTAGTTAAACCACAAAATGTATATCAGCCTTTAAGAAAAGGTATTACAAGTAATTACATAAGAGCTCACTGATCATTTATGTCTGGAACAAATAAGCATAAGTAAATAAAAGTTTTTGTTGCCTCTTTACTTCTAAATACTTCTAAAGTAAACTTATAACAATAAAGACAAAGGCCCTGAGGAATGAGACAACTTCAGTTAGTGAGATTATAGCACCACCATGTGGCCAAAAGGAGACATTTCAGCTGAGAGACAGAGCTGAGAGCTCATCTGCTGCTCAGTGAATCTTTATTTTACTTCCTGTCTGGATCTTCATGAATTTGACTCATTTTGATGAACATTATTCCTCCTGAAGTCTGGTCTCCTCAGCTTCATTGATTCATTTTCTAACAGCTGGATAATAAAGTTTATTATCGAGGCTCCAGATGAACTCTGCTGCTTCTTGTCATCTTCTGTCTGATCAAAATACTTCAACTAAAAAGTTTCAACATCTGGATTCATGTAAACGGAGATTTATTACCATAAGATGAAGAACATTGCAGGAAAATGAATCATTTTAACAAACTGTTGACATCAACATTCAGACTCAGATGAACTGGTTTCATCAGAGCTTCCTGATCAAAGCACCAGTTTAACCAGCTGATCTGAACCAGTTAATCTGGAGCTAAATGTTAATCATGTGACTCTAATCAGACGCTGCAGCTCTATGAAGCTGAATGATGCTGATAAAATAAAGGTCATGAAAATAATGACTTTTATTTTACATTAAACATGTAATTAGAGTCCTGACAACATCTTTCTATTAAACTGGTTTATTTACAACATTTTAACACCATAAACACAGAAAATGAAGCAGCTGAAATGATTTGATCACAGTAAACATCTCTCAGCTGTTACAGCTTTACACACAATAACTGTATGGTTCTGGTCGGGTCCACAGAATCTTAAATAATGTCTGAGAAAAACAAAAATCTGTTGCTATTTATCAGATGTTTTTTAGAAAGGAAAAAAGTTCTGTTCAGTGGAATCTTACCATTTGTAGCAGAAACTTACCAGAGACGTTGAGTCAACATCTTCCAGAACCAGAACCTTCATCAGTCTTCACGTCACACAGATACAGACCAGAGTCTTCAGTCCTCAGTCTGGACACATGGAGTCTGATTCGTCCTTCTCTGAGGACGTCTTTGTCACTCTGGACTCGTCCTGAAAAGTGTTGATCCTGAGACTCTGGTACCTTAACACCTTCATGGACCTGATACAGAACCAGTTCTCTGGGAGGAGCTATAAGTTCACAGAGGATAAACCGTTTTTTTCTGCAACTCTTGGAGATTTGACAAAATTATGAAATAGTTATCACAACTTACTACTTTAAGTTCATCTTTTAAAAACTCACACATTTAAGTTCAAAATCTAAAACCTGCCTGATTTCTTTGAGTTAAAAAGTGGAAGCTAGTTTACATAAATAATGGGGCTGTAATGTTTTACAGTGAAAGGATGAGAGCTGCTGAGTTTGTTTCATGTTGAACTGAGAACAAGGAAGTAAGACCGTCACTGTAAAAGTTACAGATGTTTACCTCATAGCGGTAGTGTACCTGTGAAAGAATATAATACTTTAGTGGATGTGGTCACTAGTAGGTAAAAGAGAACAAAAAGTCTGGCACCAAAACAACAACTTTCTGTCATGTTGGTGAAGTGTTGCTGTGTTACAGAGAGCAGCAGGACGTCCAGGTTCAAAAGACGGGAAACTAAACAAGTAAGTTTGCTGTAGTTTGGTGATCCGTCTGCTTGGATTTCATTTAATTCAATAAACAATATTTTTACTTTAGTAAATTCTGTTGTGAAACAGTTATGCAGACAACAATTAAATGATTGTTAGTGTATCCATCTGTAGCACAGGTCAATATACCAGAGATAATAACATTTAATCTTCAATAAACAGTTCTCCAGTCTGTATTGTTTATGTAGTTGAACATTTTGTGTCCTGAGAAAGAAGAAGAAGAGCTTCATGAATCATCAGAAGTTCGGTAATATTTCTCTGATCATCTCTACAATCAATATAAAGAAGATGGATTTAATCCAGAGTCCTCTGTATGTGGAAGATGGTTGGAGTTGTAGTTGGGGTCAATGTGGCTCTAGATAAAACACTCTGAGAGGTCGGTGTGACTAGAAAAGCTCTAGAAAAGAAATTGTGTGAATTCATTCCATATATGTGCAGAGTTTATGCTGTTCAATAATGTCAGAGCTCGTCTCACACCTTTCTATTGTGTCCTAATACCATCGCCTTACTGGGCTGGTATTCACAGGACAATCCTTAACAGACCGAAATATTATTTGATAAAATATTCATATTAAATAATATTCTCAGATTCATAATCACAACACATGGGAAATCATTTCACTGTGGTTTGCAGACAGTTCTGCTTTCTACAGACACATCGCCTCCATCAGCAGATAATTTACCACAATGATTATTTTTCACAATTCCTCCTCAGTCAAAGCTTCAGATTGTGAAACTGTAACAAAAACACCAGAAGAAGAAATTAGAAACCTTCATCTATCTGAGTCTGGTCATCAACTGGATTAAGAAAGAAAATGTATTTTATTTGAGTAAAGATCAACAATCAGTTATTAACCAGGTTGACTTGAGTCTCATTTAGAAACACCAAGAGTGTTTTTAGTTTTATAACAACTCATGTTTTATAAACCAGTCATTCATTTATTTAAACTCAAGTTCCTGTTAAATTAGTTCTATAATCTGAACAAAAAGCCTGAAACAGATTAAAATCTGATGGACAATAAAATATAACAGATTAATCTGATCTGCTGAGACTATAAATGGTAAATGGACTGAATTTAATTAGAGCTTTTCTAGTCACACTGACCTCTCAGAGTGTTTTATCTAGAGCCACATTGACCCCAACTAGATCTCCAACCATCTTCCACATACAGAGGACTCTGGATTAAGTCCACCTTCTTTATATTGATTGTAGAGATGATCAGAGAAATATTACAGAACTTCTGATAATTCATGAATATCTTCTTCTTTCTCAGGACACAAACTTTCAACATCAAGAACGATACAGACTGGAGAAATGTTTATTGAAGATTAAAAGTTATTATTACAGATATATTGACCTGTGCTACAGTCAAAAACAGCAATTTAATGGTTTTATTGCTGCCTTTTAACTTGATTCACAATAAATTTTACTGAACTGGGAGTGACTGAATTAAGAATCAGAAAATATAAACTTACATTTTTAGACTGTTTTCTTCTTGACCTACAGCTCCATGACAGCATGGTATAATCAGTACATGATCTCAATCTCTGAAAATAAATTTCCTACGAACTCCAATTAGTCAATGAGATGCAAAAACAACATCCTTCTCTGTTTCACTTCAAAACATTAATGGGCTGGTTTAACTTTCTCTTTAAACTCTCCATTGATAAAAAAGAAAGTCATCAGTGTATGACTTCCTACCTTAGCAGCTATGATCCTCCCTCATGGTGCTGAGATCTTGATCAAATGAAGTTTTTCCCAGCATGCATCTGGTTTATTCATTTTCAAAATTTTAACAAAGAAAAACTGAGTTGTTTTTTTTGTATAATTTCTCCGAATAGATTCAGTGCAAAACTCAGTTGTCAGAAAATCAGAGCAGAATAATCATCATCTTCAGATTATTTCTAATAAATAGCCCAAATTTACAACAATATCAAGACTGTTTTTCTTTCTAAGCTGTTCTCTCCTCTTTCTCACTGTGGAAAAACATTTAGACCCTAAAACGTAGAAACTGCAGTTTTGTCTGATTCATATGAAGTCAATTATTAAAAAGACTACAAGTCCCAGCAGGTCCTTGTTTTTGTGTCTGGGAGAATATTAGCTGGGACTGAGTTCATCCAACCTCTTCAAGGAAATAATGAACAGTTTGTCTGATTTCAACAAAGACAGACTCATTTGTTCTGATGTAAAGATTGAATCATCTGACATTTTCAACCAGCTGGTTTTAACATCTTAGAGCTGCAACAAGCAGCAGCAGCTCAACAAGAACATGAAACCATAGAGCATTTAAATCCTGACAGTAAGGAGAGATTCAACACTGCAGAAACAAAGACAATGAATATAACAGACAGACGGATCTGTTCTTCTAAAGTCCAACAGTCAGGTAGAACTCTGGTTCTGTGGTCCTCAGCTGGGTCTGGGTCCTTCTTAGAACCTGGAGACCCGGATCTCCAACAAAAACACATTTATAATCAGAGTCAAGATGTAAAGTCAAAGTGAAATGAGGAGGTGGTGAAGGTTCTGCTGTTTTCTCCTCTTCTGCAGACCCAGATCATGAAACCAGTCAGGGAACAGTTAGTGAATAAACTCCAGAACCAAGTGACCCGAAATCCTCTCTGTCGCCCCTTCAGAACCAGATTTACTTCATATTATTTACTGAATATTTTCCCATTCATTTAGTCCAACACATTTGATTAGAATCATTTTAAACCCCAATTTATAAATAACCAGAAATATAAAAACAGACAAAATCAGTGAATAAAAACATCAAATTTAAAAGTTTCTGTTTCCTAACGTGATGAAACTGAGCTGATCAACTGACAGACATAAAACGAGAGAATGGTTCTCATCAGAACCGCTCACTGGGTAGAATATTGGACCTTTTCTATTTTATAAGAATATATCCAGAAGACTTGAAAATCTTGATATTGAAGCTTATTTGTGGTTTTAAACTAGAAAAATAATAATTCTTGAAGACAACTTCAGTCCTCAGCAGCAAACAGAGACTCTGAAGCTCCACAATCAGCCTACAGTTTGTTGGCTTCTGACCGCCAACAGGGTGCCGTAGATCACCCTAAATTAGGCGTAAATTTAAAAGTTTTACTGTCTGTAAAGAGTTGTAGTTCTTATAGTTGTCCAGCAGATGGAGCTGTTAATCTGTCTGCTGTTTTTATTTCCTCTCTTCACATCTAGCTTCTGTCAGCAGGAGATGTTGGAGACAAACAGCTGATATTCTGACTGAACTCCTTGAGTCCAATGAAGCAGAGAAACCCTGATTTCTCTGAGAGGATCAGCAGATAAACTCTTCACTGTCAGTGGATGGTAGCTGGAAGAGGTCAGTCTGGAGAAAACTCTGCTACAATGAAAATAACTACAGCAAACATGATTAATAGCAGACAGCTGATCTTCTGGTTCTAGTTCTGTAAAGCTGTGAAATAGTTTTAATGGGACAGAACCGAATCAAACTGCTTCTAATCAGAGACCAACTTTGACTCCACAACCAGAGAGTCTGACAAAGATCATCAGGATATTTTTATGGAATATAATTATTCAAATATAACTGAATTAAAATAATAAGATAGAACTTCTTCCAAATGTCTCCTTTTGTCCAATTTTCTACATGTTCACTTCGTCCCAACAACGTTAAAGTCCAACATACAAAATGCACCTGATGTTGAACTGTTGTCGGTGTCAGTCTGACCTTTTAACCTCCCTAGAGAGTTACCTGAAAATGTTATTAATAATAATAATTAGACTTTATTGATCTCACAAAGGAGAAACTGTGAGCTACATTCATCCTAAGGCAGCTCACCTGATAAGCCAATCCACTGAGAAACTACAGCTTCTGTCCCTCGATGCTCCTGTTTTTATTTTGGGTGATTTTAATCGATGTAAACTGAGGTTTTCTCTGACTCATTTGTATCAGTATGTTAACTGCCCAACCTGTTTCAACAAAGCACTTCATTAAAGGTGCATACAGAGCATCTTTGCTGCCTCCCTTCGGATCACAACGTTGTTCATCTGAAACCAACTTACAGAACTGTTTTAAAAACAGAGACTATCCAAACAAGAACTGAAGCATTGGTCCAAGGATGACATCCAGCATCTGCAGTGCAGCTTGGAGTGCACTGACTGGTATGTGTTCAATCATCCAGAAGGACAGCAGGATTCTCTCACAGATGAAATGGACCTAAACGAATTGACGTGAACTGTATTCAGTTACATAAACTTTTTTGTAGAGTCATGTACTCCTGATTCTCAGGTGAAAGTTTAACCTTAGAGAGACGCAAATGACTGATGTTACCTCCATGAAGAAGCAGATTTAACCCATGAAAATAAGCAGCTCTAGAAAATGAATGGAGGCAGATTGGTGAGTTTGTTTTAAAACAGGTCATGCTGAGAGAAAAGAGAGACCAAAAAGTTAGAACAGAAATAAAAAAGGCAAACTTATTTATAAGGACAAACTAGAACATTTTAAGAGCAGAAATTTAAAAATTGTCTGGAACGGCATATTAGCCATGACAGCCTCTCAGAAAGTATGAAAATCCTATCAGATTAAATTTGTTTTATTAAGACAAGGAAGGATGAGAGCAGCTGAGTTTGTTTAATGTTGAACTGAGAGTAAGGAAGTGAAGTATGGGTTAGATGTTTACCACATAGCGGTAGTGTACCTGAGAAAGCATGTAATAATTTAGTGGATGTGATCAACCAGTCATACGAGAACAAAAAGCAAAGTCTGGCATTGAACCATCACCTTTCTATCAAGTGATTGAAGTGTTTCTGTTACTGAGCTCAGAGCAGCAGGACGTCCAGGTTCAAAAGACGAGAAACTAAACAAGTTGCTGTACTTTGCTGATCTGTTTGCTTTAAGTTAATATAATTAAAAATATATTTATCTGAGTAAATTCTGTTGTGAACCAGTTATGCTGACAGCAGTTTAATTAGTAAATTTAGTGTCTCCAAATTCAGCACAGGTCAATATATCAGCAGTAACAAACTAAAGGTTAACCTTCAATGTTTCTCTTCCTCAAATATTCTTGTATTTAAAAGCTTTGTATCCTGTGAGAGTGGAAGAGTTGGATTAATTACAAAGAGGTTTTATGATGATGCAGGTGATGTTTCTGTGTACAAAGCAGAACAACTGTCTGCAAACCACAATGAAATGGAGTCGTATGTCTGCAACTGTCATGATTTGAGGGTGTTTAAGTTTTTGTTTTGAGTTTTTCTCTGATTCTGTTCTTCAAGTTTCTCCAAGTTTCTCCATGTTTTCCAGGTGGTGCTTCAGTTCTTTCTCTTGGTTAGATCGTTTCTTTGGACGTCTACTTTTTCCAGCCATGTTTAGCTTTCATTCTCTGTCTCTGCTTAAACAATCAGCTTCATCTGGTCCACCTGTTTAATGCCAATCAGTTCTCTGTGTCCAGACTCCTGCCCATAAATACTGTGCTGTTCTGTTTACTCTTTGTGGAAACATCCACTCTGTTGGGTTCATGCCAAGCCTGTCCATGTATCACGCCTGCTATTGGTACCACCTGCTTGTTGTGAGTTTTTCTTTTGGAAAATTAAAACTCTTACTCACAACATCTCTGCCTGCCTGTCTGCATTCTGGATTCACCCCGTAAACCACATCCTGACAGCAACACAAGTTTTGTTTCTTTTCCTGTATCCTCAATTTAAGGACGTTAGAACATCTGATCTGAGCTGCAGGGTAAACTGAAGAAACTCATCATAAATGTTTGGTTTCTAGTAGAAAGATCATCTCTCATTAATAATAAATCCAAGCATTGCAGATTAACCAGATGTGTTCCAGCAACAGTTTGCTGCAGATTATCTGTTCTCAGATTAAATCCAGTGAGTGTTTCTTTGATTTTAACATGTGGGATTATTTTAGAGTGGAAAGAAGAAAATCCATCAAATCATTGAGTGGTTTCTAGATTTCCTACAATGATGATGTTTTCACCTGATGAACTGACAGACTGATGTTACCTCCATGAAGAAGCAGATTTAACCAATGAAAATAAGCAGCTCTAGAAAATGAATGGAGGCAGATTGGTGAGAAGTCTTTGCAGCCTTGAAGACATCCTGAAACATCTTCTCATGGTTTCCTGATCATTTAGTTTTAATAATAACAATGATCCATGTCCTTGTTGCCTCCTAGAGATGTTGGAGCTGATGTGTTGCTGACTCTTCTCCTCTGTCTCCTCTCACAGGGAGAAGATGATCTGCAGGATCCTGCTGCTCATCATCCTCAACTCATGTCTCTGTGGTCAGTTTCCATCTTCTCTTTGTTCAGTCTAAATCCATCAATAATCAGTGAAAAGTCTGTCAGTGAAGGTAACACTTCAATCCTCCAGCTGCATTTGATCAAGCAGTTTTACTTGAAGAGAATCAAGCAGAGCTCTGACAGCACAGAGACCATCATGTGACAGAAACCTCTAGAGATGTAGTTTAAAGACTCCCATGTTCCAGTTCTCAGTGTGTCTGCTCCTCTCTTTCCCTCTCTGTCTCCTCAGCAGCAACATTTGTAGTGAATGTGACACAGAGCTGCTATCAGGCAGAGGAGAACCACAACATCACTCTGGAGTGGACCTTCACCACCAGACCTCATGGATCCTGGAGACAACTGTTTATCCTCTGTGAACTTATAGCTCCTCTCAGAGGACTGGTTCTGTATCAGGTCCATGATGGTGTTGAGGTTCCAGAGTCTCAGGATGAACAGTTTTCAGGACGAGTCCAGAGTGACAAAGACGTCCTCAGAGAAGGACGAATCAGACTCCATGTGTCCAGACTGAGGACTGAAGACTCTGGTCTGTATCTGTGTGACGTGAAAACTGATGAAGGTTTCAACTCTGGAAGATCTCGACTCAACGTTTCTGGTGAGTTTCTACTGCAACAACTGAACCTGAAACATATTGATGCTGGTAAGATTAAACTGAACAGAACTTTATTCCTTTCTGATAAAAGGCAACAAGTTTTCAGAACCTTCATGGTATTTTTCCCATCTTAATGTCATCCAGATACTGATCCGTTCTCTGTAAATATTGAATCCTTGCAGGGTCATGGGGTCGTGGGGCTGGTGCTGACCTGTAGAGGTCAAACAGGGAGATGTGGGGTTCACCCTGAACAGTTCATCACAGAGACACTCAGAACCCACCCACTAAGAGAGTCCAGTTAACCTAACCTGCATGTTTTCTATGAAGAGAAGCTGGAGTCTCTAGAACTGCTCAGGGAGAACATGAACACACCACACAGAAAGGGATTTAAACCAAGGACCTTCTTGTTGCCAGGCAGCAGTGCTAATAGCTGCTCCAGCCTGCAGCCCTACAGAGTCAATGGGTTGATTAAAAACCCTCCATATTCCAGAAGTTCTGGAGAACCGGTGCTGTTGAGGTTTAATGTGTTTCAGAACCAAGTGTCTCTGTGTGATGTTGCTCTAGTGGTTTTATATCAGTCAACTGATGTTTCATGACTCTTTATTCTTCTGGTCACACTAAATTCAAAGCTACAACTGAACCAGAACCAGGTCCAATAGAGACAGAACAACAGTTTCTCTGACAGAAGATGATGAAGAACTATCAGCTGATGATGATGAGAGCATAAATCCTCTTCATGTTTTGTCCTTTCAGCAGCTGCTGATGTCTCCCAACCTCAGAGACCGACTGTGGATCCAGAACCAGGAGGTCCAGGAAGAATCGGTCTCTATGTTTCACTGGGACTGACAGCAGCAGCAGCAGCAGCAGTTCTGATGGTCAAACTTCTCTTCAGTTACTGTTTTAGAAAACATCAGAATGTGTTAAACTTTATTTCAGCAGTTTAACAGAACCATGAAGGTCCTAATAGACCTTCATGGTTCTGTTAAACTGCTTCTTATTGGACTCTAGAACATCTTGGTGTCCAGAGGAGGTTTTGGCCAACTCAGTGCCTGTAAGGTGTCCAGGTCCTGTGCTGCAGAACAAGCCCAGATCATTGGTCCTCCACTACCGTGCTTGACAGTTGCTTTGGTGTTTCAGACTAGAAGTCTGGAGCTTCATTCAGATGCAGCTGTTAGAACCTAAGTTCTGCTGCCAGAACTTTCTAGAGAGAAGAGTCTTTCTCCTGGTGACTCTTCCAGCAATCCAAACTTGTTCAGCCTTTTCCTCATTGTTCTGTCATGAACTTTAACCTGTGACCTGCTGACTGAGGCATGTAGAGGATCTGATGGAGCTCTGGGTCAGAGGTCATTTCTCTCAACGTTCAGAGAAGCTTAAGTGTTTTTAAAAGCTGATTTTGTATTACTAATAATGTTTTAATTAAATGAAGAACATGTTAAATGTAAGAAGTGTTTTATTTACCTGAAGTTGGAACCAGATTATTTCTATAAATCATATTTTATTCTTGAAGGTAGAACCTTTAAACTGAAGGAGGTTCTTACTTTTCTCCATGATTGTATCTGAAGAGGATCTTGTTTCCTTCTCTCTGTTGTTTCCTGCTGATGTTTTAAATCAGTTCTAAAGTTTTCTGGACTCAATCAGACACATTGATCTGTTCTGTTATTTTGTCTTAAAGCTGGATGAACTGATGCACTTTGTTACTGAGCATAAAGCACTTTATCTGCTTCATTTAGTCTGTTTCTAATGTTCACGTGTCATTAATAAATCCATATTTATTCAGACATGTTGTCTGGACCTTTATTCACTGTTGAAATGTTTGACTGTGTTTCCAGAACTGATAGAAACTCTGGTAATACGAGCATTTTACTAAACTAATGATTTATTCAGTCAAATCTACTAAAACACACCAGAGACATAAAGTTTTATTTATTAATCAGGGAGATTTGAACAAAAAGTGTTCAAATGTTTCCTAAAATGATGTGAAATATGAAGTAGACTCCTCATCATCATGATCTTCATCAGTGAGAGCTGAAACAGTGTTAAAGGAGACCAACAGACCTTCACATCATTCACCTTGGACCAGTTCAGAGAGCTCAGTGATCAGATCTGTTCTCTCTCTGGTTTCTGGGTTTAACAGCAGACCTGAAATTAAAGGTGGAGGTCCAAACTTCATCAGTAGAAGGCTAACCAGAACTGAAGATGAGATGAAGGGTGTTGTGATGCCTGCTAACATAGGTGTCCATCAACCATCTCCATAAAATAAACCAGTTTATTATTTATTCTTCTAATTTCCACAGTGTCCATAAAATACTTGCCTCTAGTTCAGGTTTCATCTCAGATAACTCCAGAAAGATCTAATATGCCGTCATACAACTTTATATGATGATTCATGATGGTTCATGTTCGTATGCAGTACTGTGCAAAAGTTTTAGGCAGGTGTGAAAAAATGCTGTAAACAAAGAAAGCTTTCAGAAATATAAATGATTGTTTATTTTTGTTTCCAAAATGCTAAGTGAGCGAACCCAAACATACAGTCAAAGTCATTAGGAACTATCTTCAGCGTGAAGAAGAACAAGAATGACTGGAAGTGATGGTATGGCCCCACAGAGCCCTGATCTCAACATCATGGAGTGTGTCTGGGATGACATGAAGAGACAGAAGGATGTGAGAAAGCCTTCATCCACAGAAGATCTGTTGTTGGTTCTCCAAGATGTTTGGAACAACCTACCAGCCCAGTTCCTTCAAAAACTGACCAAGAGTTCCTAGAAGAGTTGATGCTGTTTTGGAGGCAAAGGGTGGTCACACCAAATATTGATTAGATTTAGATTTCTCTTTTGTTCATTCACTGCATTTTATTGATTGATGAAAATAAATTATTAAAACTTCCAGATTTGAAAACATTCTTTGTTTACAGCATTTTTTTAACGCCTAAAACTTTTGCACAGTACTGTACATTGATCCACGGTCTAAAACTGGTTACCTTCTCATCTCACCTGAGCTCCATCTCACCTGCATTAAATGGAGACAGTAGCGAGTAGTGCTACTGCGCCCTCTAGTGGTGAAAAGTCACCAGAACAACAACATCATAAACTGTCTCCAAATAAAGGAGACAGATTCAACGTTGTTTTGGTGGGATAAGAAAAACAAAACAATTTTAATATTGAAAGTCTGCATTTTTTAATTAAATCGCTTCTTCTTTTGTTGCTGGGTTGAACTATTTTAATTTTAAAATGATTAATTCATTCTGAAAAACTTGACCTGTTCTGTAAGTAAATGCATTGATCAGTAACTGGCTTGGTCCAGACCATCACAGGACAAACTATTTAATAAAATAAAATCACTGATTATTATGATCAGTTGAAGCTGCTGCCACCTTGTGGTAAAGACATGTTCCTGCAGCTCAGCAGAGATAAACAATCAGTGATTTTAGTTCATGATGTTCAGTCAGAAAGTGTTTTGTTCAGATTATTAAACAGGATCAGATGTTCTAATGACTGAATGAAGTCAGACTGTAGATGTTCCTTGTTGTCTCTGAGATGTTGGAGCTGATGTGTTGCTGATTCTTCTCCTCTGTCTCCTCTCACAGGGAGAAGATGATCTGCAGGATCCTGCTGCTCATCATCCTCAACTCATGTCTCTGTTCACCTGAGATCTACTGTTAAACTCATAAAACATCAGAAACTATCTGTGTAATTTATAAAGTTGAAGCTTTGCTGTATCAGAACCAACAGTTTTCAGGACGAGTCCAGAGTGACAAAGACGTCCTCAGAGGAGGACCAATCAGACTCATCCATCAGTGCTGGAAAAAAGGTCAAGAGAGAGAAAGAATTAAATATTTACTGAGATAAATTAGATTATTTTTTCTCATTTAGGATAAATTTATGTCAGAAGCAGAAAGAAATGATTGATTTAATTTGTTTTACTGTTTTCATGAAGCACGGAGGTGATGCTGGCATGATATGGGCTGATATTCTGTAAAATCCAGGTTGACTTGTGAAGGCACCTCATATTGAGGTTATAATTATAAAGCTTTTATTTTAATGCTTATATAGAAAAATACTGAGGATTAAAATTAAATACCAGAATTAATAATCTGATTATTTTTATTATCAGAAATATTTTAAATCAGCAAATATTCCCAGAAAAGACATTGAACAGGTGAACAGACTCCAATAAACCCCAGATATAAAGCTAATCCAGAATTCCTGGTGTTTTTGGACCAGCAGCTCCTCCTCTTCATCAAAGTCTATAAAAATCTTTATCTTTCCTCCAGAAGCTGCTGAGCTCCAACCAGAGTGGAGACAAGACCTTCTTCTACCCTCCAGTGATGTTTGGTTCTGTGGGACCAGCAGATGTTATCTTTGCTGTTTGTTGCTCAGTGGTCAGAAAGAGGAGAAGAAAGATGAAGATGAGGATCCAAACCTTTAGAACTAACATCCTCCAGGAGCTTCAGTAGGTGAGATGTTGTGTTTCATCAGAGGAACCAATCAGAGCTTGAAAGATCTCAGG